>NC_056746.1:412283220-412453220 GCF_019279795.1 Protopterus annectens
AGGGTCTTCAGGTTAATGTAGGGGGAGATTAAATTAGTGAGTATTGGAGTATTTGTAGGATGATGCAGTATCTTATGGGCAATAGTTAGTTGGTTGAATAGAATAAGATTTGACAATTCTAACCATCCTAGTTGATTAAAATTATTGCAATGATGGGTTCTTTAGGTAGACCCAGTTGCAAATCTAGCAATATTATTGTAGGAACTAGCTAGCTTGTTCAGATTGCTTTTGTATAGTTTTGTATAGATAGGGGAAGCATATAGTAGGGTTGAGATTAAGTGGGTACGGGCAATAGTGGTCCTGGCTAGTGGAGTCAGAAAGGGTTTTATCCTGTAGAAGGAAACCTAGTTTCTTGTTTACTGTTTTTATAGTGTTGTTAATATGGGGTTCAAAGGTGAGGTTGTTATCGATTAATACTCCAAGTAGTTTTGTGGTAGAATCAGGAGTAATTATAGTACCATTGCTAGATGTAACAGTGAAATGCAGTGGAGGGGGCTCTGCGTGTGGGAGTAAATAGTAGCATTTTTGTTTTGTTTGGGTTGAGAATGAGACAACGGTGAAGAAGCCAGTTTTCTACTGTGCTAAACACGTCTTGGATTAGGGACTGAAGTTGTGATAGTGAAGAGGCTGAGCATATGAGTGTGGAATCATCTGCGTACTGGATACAGGTAGCTTGAGGTAATACAGAGTGTAAGTCATTAGTAAAAATAGAAAAGAGGAGAGGACCCAATATGGAGCCTAGAGGAATGCCAAGTGTAATTGGGAGATGGGAAGACAGGTTATTCTCCCATAATACAGCCTGTTGCCTGTTATTTAAATAGGATTGGAACCATTGTATAGCAAGTGGATCCAGTGAGAAGTTTCTAAGTGTGTTTATGAGTAGTTGGTGATTAACCATGTTGAAGTCTTTTGAAAGATCAGTGAAGAGGGCTGAGGATAGAGTATTATTATTATTATTACAATATTTATTAATGCAGTTGGTGAAGGATAAGAGAGCAGAGGAGGTGCTATGAAATGGTCTGAAGCCATATTGGCAGGTAGCTAGTAGGTTGTTTTCCAGTAGGTGGATTAATAGTTGTTTATGAATGCACTTCTCCATGATTTTTGCTAGTGGGGATAGCATGGCTATAGGCCTATAGTTAGAAAAATCTTTGGAATTCCCACCTTTGTGCAGGGGGGGGGGTGATATGTGAGATTTTCCAGATTGATGGAACAGTTCCTTCTGAAATAGTTCTGTTAATGAGAATGGATATGGGGTAGGCTATGGCTTTGGAGGTTTTTTGCAGGTATTCTGCAGGTAGTAGATATGCAGAGAGGATCGTGGGTTTACGTTTCTGAATAAGGGCGCAGACAAGGAATGTAGGAACTGCTTTGAATTGAAATAATGGGGGGCTGTTAGGGATAAAATTAGAAGCAGATGTAGTGTCAGGAGTTAACTGTTTGGCCGAAGATTGAATGGTGTCTGTGAAGAAAGTGTTAAAAGAATTAGCAATGTGGATAGGGTTGTTGAGATTGGAGCCTGAGGGGGTGGGTATAATAGAACGACCTGGGTGCAACAGTTTATTGATACCAGACCAGAATTTTTGAGGTTTATTTTGGTGGGTTTGTTGGAGGTGACAGTAAACGTTTCTTTTATCAGACAATATTGCTTTTTTAGTTTCATTTCTTAATTATCTAAACTTAATTTGATCTAATGGGTTTTTGGTTGTAAGCCAGCTAGCCCAGAGTTTGTTTCTCTGGAGGATTTTTTGTTTGGTAGTTTTGGAGAGCCAAGGAGCTGGTTTAGACCTACTTCTTATTATTCGTGTTGGGGCATGGCAATCCAGTCTGGTTAAAAATTTAGTGTTAAAGTATTTAACGGCATCTTTTGATGGTAGGTATTTCAAGGGTGACCAGTCACAAGCTTTGAGTTCTTTTTGAGGGCTGTCGGGGTTAAAATTTTTGGTAGACCTTATTTTCTTATAAATGGTTGGGTTTGGGATGTCAGTCTTATATCTGATTAAGTAGGTGACAGAGTGAACACTTATATCTTCAGGGAGGGTCCCTACTTTGTAAGACTGGTTATGACTATTTGTAAGAATCCAGTCTAGGGTGCTGTCATTGCTATTATGTTTATTGGTTCTAGTGGGGGATGTAATGGTTTGCATAAAACCATGTAGGTTGATATGGGAAGTAGGCTGTTCAGATGTGCAACTCCTCCAGTTTATGTTAAAGTCTCCAAGAATTATGGTTTCTTGTGGGTAGGTGGAGGATAGCCAACTTAGGATAGCCTCTAAGGTGTTAATATTGTTGCCTGAGGGAAGGTAGATACAGATGATGTAAATGGATTTACATTTGTTGAGTAGAATTTTGGAGATGAGAATTTCTGCAGTGCTAGTCAGAGGAGGTTTAGAGTCTATGGAAGTAACTTGTAATTCAGATTTATATAAAATAGCTACTCCTCCGCCTTCCTTGTAATTATGGTTAAGTCTGAGGATACTATAACCTGGGGGGATGACAGTGGTGTCTTGTATTGTTGGCTTAAGCCATGTTTTAGAAAGACCGATGATGTCGAATGAATGTACATCCACGAGGGCATGTAGGTGGTCAACGTTATTATTAATGCTTCAAATATTGAGGTGGGCTATTAGGAGAGAGTTAGGGGGTTTAGTGATCAGATGTGCATTAGGAGAAGTTGGGGTGGTAGGCTGTGTGGTAGTTGTAGAATTTGGGCCAGGGTTTGGGTGTATGTCACCATCATTTAGGGAGTGGACTTGTATTGCTAGATTGAGAAGTAAACCTTTACATATAAGGTGCAAGGATTTCTAGCTTTAGGGCTGTAATATGTGATATGAGTGAGTCTATGAAATTTGACTGATAAATACTTTGGTGAATTGGATGTTTGGTTATGGCTATGAGGGATGATAAGTGTTGGTGTGGAGGTTTGTGTTGTGCGGTTATGAAATTGAAGGTAGTTAAGGTGTTCATAGAAAGTAAGTAGGTAGGGTATAGCTAAAATAGGTAGTACTGATAGTAGAAGTAGGAGCTTAAAGTGTGTGAGGGTACTTTTAGGTGGCATTGTAGAAGAAATTGTATGTAGGTTAGTATACAGGTATAGGTGCAGATGGATAATGACTAGTGGGAAGAGGGTTGTAGCACTTTAAGGGGTTGGTTGATGTAATTGCTTGTATGGATAGGGGGTGTGGTTAGTGTGTATAAATGTAGATGCACTGGGGGCGAGTGGGAATTGGGGGCACGGTAGGGGAGCGGAGTGAGCCCGCAGGGCGAACGGAGCGGGTAGAGCCACAGAAGGAGTGAACCCTAAGAGAACAATCAGTGGAGAGCTGAGGTTAAGGTAAGTGAAGGTGGAAAAGGGTAGGAGGTGTTAGCCTTGATAGCAGGGATAGGGGGAGGGTAGCTGAGATGATACAGAGTAAGATGATAGAGGGATGAAGTGGGACTATAACTTTACAAGCAAGGAATGCTATATTTGTGTAAGATGTGTATCAAGACAGAATCATAGATTTAGGATAGGGCGCCACTTAGTGGCCAAAGGCTGTATAGCTACAATAGTTTCCTTTAGGAGGTAGCTGGTCTTGGAATTTGAGGAGGACGTAAAGGATATTAGGTATTTACAGTGGTGTAGGAGGGAAGGTGGGCTAAGAAGAAGGAATAGGAAGGTTATGGCTGCTGGTCTCCTTAGCAGGGAAGTGTACTTTAAAACCTACAATAGTTTATACAGTGTAGATTTTATTGACAGAAGTTATATAACACATACTTTCTTCTTTTTTATTGTCCTTGTGGGGCTGTTTCTCAGGGTGGGAGAAGATTCACTTCCTTAGTTTAGGGTGAAGACAGCTGTTATGGGATGGGTTAGGGTTGCTGGCCAACAGGACAGGGCAGTTCCACAATGTTAGTGCCTTACGAGCAGGTAGGGCAACTGGTTGCATAAAGGGAGAGAGAGAGAGAGAGAGAGAGAGAGAGAGAGAGAGAGACAAGAGGCTAAATATGTAGAATATTAAGCACAGTCATTAGGTAGCATAATATTTAAGATAATACACATACTAGTCCAAACACAAGGTATAATTGGTCTCTATTCAACATATATTGAGGTTCACTGAAAAAAAAAGGTAGGTTGGGTAGTTTCATTTAAATAGGGAACACATTTCAGTTACAATCTAGCAATTACATGTAGCAATCACAGTAGTATTCTAAAAACATGGCAAATCAGTTAGCATGCTTCAGGTATAAGTGGACGAACAGGGTCTGCAGCATGAGTGTAGGCAAAGAGAGGTCTACTCATACATGGGACATTCTGTCCAAAAAGACAATTTTGTGTTTAAACCAATACAGATGGTAGCATTACCTATAACAATAGTGTGAAAATGGAATTCCACATATATAGTGGCAGAAACAATACAACACTATGTTCATATAGCCTTACCGATGTAAAATTAAGGAACTATATAGCGTCCCCACTTGTGATAATATAATTAAAGACCAAATTGCATGCTAAATACATACGCTACCGAAATGTAGCGTTTACTACAAAAATTTTCAATAGCCTACTCATTAAAGTAACCATTTGACCATTCAGCAGGTAGCTATGGTTATAAAATCAGTACCGCATGTAGCACGCAATCACAGTTAGTCGGTAACATTGGCTGTTATCACCAGAACACTCTAGGTTCCATAAGTTGATGCAAGCTAATAAAAATATTCCCTATTGACCAATTTGATGTTAAAACAGTTGTTGCGTGTGTCTTTAATTATGCCTTTCAAACAACATAGCGAATTGCAGGGGTATCTTGCTTTAAATAGCTAAGAATGTACAGAAAACCCATGCATAATAAGCCGGTACTAGCGGAAGATACTCCGGTATGCTTTTAAAAGCGTATCAGTTACAAAGAAGTATAAAGATACACTAGCTACTAAAAATATTCCTTTTTGACCAATTTAAAGTTAAAACAGTTGTTGCATGTGCCTATAATTAAGCCTTTCTAACAACAAAAGAATATTGCAGGGGTATCTGACATTAATTAGCTAAGAACGTACAGAAAACCCATACACAGTAAGCCAGTACTGGCAGAAGATACTCCGATGTGCTTTTAGAAGCTTATCAGTTACAATGAAGTATAAAGTTTCACCTTCTGACACACTTGTTAGTGAGCTGCGTATCTAGCAGCAGGTAGCCATAAAACTCATTCTACAGTTGCATATCTGGCAAGAGACAGTCTTAAAACATATTATACAGTCACCAACTTTACAGATACTGCAAGCAAAACATTTCTGACACCTTTTTGAGCTTTATGCTTGTTTGGTAGCGCATTGTAAAAGCACGTGCAGCAAACTCTAACACAGTTTGCCGGCAACAGTGATTAGTAACACTAGCATATGCTGTGATGAGTTGGTTACCAGTTTTTACTTTGTGGATGTCTTTACAGATAACTTTTTAGGCAGTCCGGTTATCTAGCAAAAAGAGTAAACAAAAGAAGGCGTTACTTACACAAAGTGTGTACACCAGACCTGGGGACGCACAGCAGCCAAGGGATAGACCAAGGTGTAAAGATGGCAGCACATAGGGTAAGGTATATTTATAAGGTAGGCGTGGTGATATGAAAGGAAGAGGATGGTAAGGATAGGTGGGGTCAGGCAGTGACCGGAAGTGAGTAGTGTATCACAGCAGGTAGGGGGAGCACAGAGACAAGTAGTACTTAGTCTAAATCAGTGAGTTAATACTGCCAGACCTAAGGAAGAGGAGAGAGGTAGATAGGAAAAAGAAGGGACAAAAGGGGGAGTTGATAGGATTAGAAGGCAGAGTAGTGCTAATCAAGAGGGAGTGGAGGGATACTGATAGGGGTGAGGAATCAGACCAAGAGCCACAGAAGGAGTGAGCCCCAGGAGAACAATCAGTGGAGAGCTGAGGTTAAGGTAAGTGAAGGTGGAAAAGGGTAGGAGGTGTTAGCCTTGATAGTATGGATAGGGGGAGGGTAGCTGAGATGATACAGAGTAAGATGATAGAGGGATGAAGTGGGACTATAACTTTACAAGCAAGGAATGCTATATTCGTGTAAGATGTGTATCAAGACAGAATGATAGATCTAGGATAGGGTGACATTTAGTGGCCAAAGGCTGTATAGCTGCAATAGTTTCCTTTAGGAGGTAGCTGGTCTTGGAATTTGAGGAGGACATAAAGGATATTAGGTATTTACAGTGGTGTAGGAGGGAATGTGGGCTAAGAAGAAAGAATAGGAAGGTTATGGCTGCTGGTCTCCCTAGCAGGGAAATGTACTTTAAAACCTACAATAGTTTATACAATGTAGCTTTTATTGACAGAAGTTATATAACACATACTTTCTTCTTTTTTATTGTCCTTGCGGGGCTGTTTCTCCGGGTGGGAGAAGATTCACTTCCTTAGTTTAGGGTGAAGACGGCTGTTATGAGATGGGTTAAGGTTGCTGGCCAACAGGACAGAGCAGTTCCACGATGTTAGTGCCTTACGAGCAGGTAGGGCAAACAAAGTGTGTACACCAGAGCTGGGCACGCACAGCAGCCAAGTATGTAGTTTTCATGGTTACATCTACACTGCAAGGCACCATAAAGCTCTAAACTAACAATGCATCCAGACTCCTGAGAAGGGGATATGCATGTATCACATTTAGGATGGGATCTAAAAGGGTGCTATGGGGATAATATAGGAACCAAAGAATGAATGAGCAGAAATAAGGCATGTATGCAGCTCTGTGGAACATAGACATTAGGCCCAGGCTATGATGAAGAAGATCTAGGATGTAGTACTGTCCCAGCCACTGATGGGGCCAGTCAGGGAGGATGCCCTAGCCCAGTATGGGGGATCCAGTTTAGTCTGTTGCAATATGGATGCCAAGTAAAAGCTGGATATTTTTTTATCAAGCATACAACAATGACTAGGACACGTGTACTCGCCAGCATCATATGTTACAGTCAAAGATGAGTATGTGCCGAAGCTTATATGCTTAAGTATCTGGCATTGCAAGCATTTTGCTCATCAGGGGTTACTGAGCTAGCCAAATAGAAAAAGTCCGTAAAGGTTGCCTGGATGGTAACCTCCTTTGACTGGCATTTGCCTTCTGGGAATAAATAGGCAAGCCAGTAAATAAGAGGACAGACAAATAGTAAACAGGGAGAAAAATCATACAGTGAAAGAAAAATAAGGCAAGATTCACCTAATATTTTTCTACAGATTTCAATATAATAACACACTTGTGTTCAAGACATAAAACACTCATAAATAAAATAACAGATACCTGCTGAGAATGGTAAAAATGCAGCTTTCTTTATAAATTTTCCATGAGCATCCAAAAAATGAGAAGGTGTGAATTTCTCCGGTGATTCCCACTGCGTTTTATCAAACAATATAGATGAAAGAGGAATAAGCACACGAGTTCCCTAATAGAATAATAAAAAAAATTGTGAAGCTAAAGGGTTGGGCTTCAACCATTTGATGACTAAACTAGAACTTAAACACTGACATATTTTAATAACAAGTTTATTGTGCAGTGTGCATTTTCTTGATGTTATAGTAGCAGTAAAAAAAGAACAAAACATCATACATTTATCCTGTTTTTGAAAAGAGACCCAGGGATTCAGAAATGCTGTGCCTGCAATCATGGCCAAGCCAACACTATTTACATTGTGTGTGCGACAAACCTCAATGCTTATTAGCTATTTATGCAGCCAGGCCACTTTTGCAATGAGCAGCCAGGTCATGTTAAATTATTTTGTATATGGATTAAAGTACAAGCAGCAGAGGTAAACACTGAACATACACAAGTAGCTGTGGTAGTTTGTCATGAGTCCACACTCTCAGACCGGAAAATTAAATTGGCAATGTAGTGATGTAATTTACAGTAATATATATGCAGGGAAATGTTCTATGAAAGGGAAGATGTCAGGGACAGCTAAGGGTGGAGTCTAGAGGTTTTACTGTAGCAAAAGAAATCACAGACACAGACAGGAGAGTGCAAAGGAAGCTGCCCACTAACACAAGCTATAGAGCACAATGGAAAAGGTGTTATAGCAATACCTGAATGTAGAATAATGTGAAACTTAGACAGGAGATGTGGGATACAGTCAAGTAATATGATGGACTGACCTGCACCAGCAGTCCTGACATCAGAGTTTGATAAGTGGACCTGTACTATAATGTGAATGTCATTAAAAAAGAAAATATGAAATCCTGTGAGAAGCTGACCCATCAGCTTAGTCCGGTTGCATTTATATCTTTTAGGTCCTTAAAAAGTTGAACCACAGAAGCACACAGACAGATGTCTGAAAAGACACATTTCAGGGAACATTTGCAGGCTGATCATAAAAAAAGAAACATAAGAGTAAAGGGATCTGAACTCATATCTTTCCTAGTAATATTCTTTTTCTTCTATTATATTAGCATGGAAAGGCAAAGAGGCATACTATCTGAGGGTGACAAAAGCACAGACATTTCAGGGGAATATAAACATTTACAGACTGCAAACTGAACATTATAAAACAGTATGCAACCCTCAGGGGACTAGAACCCTCTACTCACTGCATTGACACTGATGCTGTACAAATCACTTCATGAGTAAACTGAGCCATGGAAACAGTTAGACTTAAGTTATTAGTTTTATCTTATTTCATATTTTCATGGTGATAATGCGGTAAAACTCAGCTCACCTGCATGACTGATGGATGACAAACTCCATATTGACTGACAGACCAGACTTCATTTTGGACATAGGATGAAGAGTGCCATCTCTCGGTGGTTCTACATGTACATCAACATTGCCCTCTGTAAACTGTTGTAAAATGTCTGATCATTGAAAGATTATTTTTTTTTTTATGTAACCCCTTTTGAGCATGCATGCATGTGGTATGTTTATCTATTTTTTCACCAGGTTAAAGGTTAGAAATAGGTGTACATGACAAAGATGAAAATGAGAAGCTACCAGAGGGCAGAACACAAGGTGAGCAAATAAGGAATGGCGGTGGGATATGTACATAGCTCTCAACTTGTTAGCTCAATAATCCTGGAGAATTGCAACAATAGTTGTAATTATTTAAGGACTAATGATTTGTCAGAAAAGTATACTTATTATTATGAAAACATCAGTCAGTAGGAAACAGTCATGTGTACATAGTTAAATGTCTGGGATGTTTAGTGGTATGGGTGGGTGTTTATTTTTTGGACAGGTACCCTCTTTTCAGAGAAGGGAAAGTTAGTGAAGAAAGTCAGAGACGTAAAACATTAGTAAGAGGGGAAGGTTAGGTAGCAGGGAAAGACATGATTGGCAGGGTGTGGTAACACAAAGATGGAGGGGAAGACAATGGTGAAGAAGACAACAAACAGAGAAAACAATGGTGAGGGGAGGAATGTGCAACATGCCAGGTGAACCTGGATACAAAAGGGAGGGGAACACCATGTTGGGGGCATACCTCTCAACCTTTCCAAATTCCTTGGAATTTCTTGGTTTTGAGGCTAAAATAATGAGGTACCATGAATTCCCAAGGGCCCCTTGAAATCACAATTTTTTTTTATTTATTTACATTTTTTTAAGTTAATGCTGACATCATCTTTTTAACAGAAAAAAGTGTTTGAAGTGTTGATATGTGCTCACAATAAATACATGAGGCAAGAAATGGAAGGGTATAGGCAGACTTTCTATCAGTTTTCAGCCTGATACTCTTCAAACCTCACTGCCTATCATCACCTGTGATTTGGTTAGAATGCGCATTTGTGACAGCTAGGTCACATTGTGGGGTGCAAGTAACCAAAATTGTAGTTTTATATGCAGAGAGATCATACTGTTATTTTCTCTCTCTCTCTTTGTTTACTACAGTCCATATTTAAAAATGAAGGCAAGCACATTAATCATCATCAGAACTTCTTACAGTATAACTAGTATCAGTCAAAATGTCTTACAATATAACTAGTATCAGTCAAAATGTCTTACAGTATAACTAGTATCAAGGTATCTATTCTTTTGGAAGTAGATTCTGTACTTCTACAACATGTATTGCGTTAATGTGTAAAATAGGAGCTAAAGGGTCTTTTGGTAAGTCTTATATTGCGTATGCCTGGCTACACAATTGAAGTGCACAGGGTTTCAATTTTGTCTTCTTCTCTCACCTACTCTTTGGGCTTGGAGTCAGTAAAACTGCAAGGTAGGAAACTCCCATTAAGAGGGATCAGCCAGTAGTTCCAGTAAGACCTACACCAGCTGTTGGATCTGTATTACTTACAAACTTCCTGGACCTCTGCAAACCATCTGTACAGCTCTGGTTCCTTAAGTTCCAGATAAAAAAAAAAGTCTTGCTTCATACCCAGCAGTGGTTGCACAGAACAATCCTAGGAGCCCCAGATACCTGCTCCCATTCAGTCCTTCTCCCCAGTTCATTAACTTTCTGTTTTAACTTAGTAATCGTTTTTCCTTAATAAATAGCGGACTTAAACTCATAACTTCTCTACAAGTACTTTAGAGCTTTTTAAGAAACCAGAGCTTCAGTGTATATCGTGCTCATGAGCCTGTTTTCTTTGCTGGGATCGAACTAACCACTCCCGAGGGTCAGTCACACTCCGAAGATTTCACTGCCATCTTTTGGACTGAATGGTACCTCAGTTTCCTTTGATTTGGGGGGTAGTAACCCTGAGGCAATGGGTTATCTGCTGCAATTTATTTCAGGCTAATCTGGTGGGTAAAAGAAGGTTGATAACCTAGAGGCAAATCACCCAAGCATGGGTTTAGTGAAACAGTAGGGGGGGGGGGTCTTCAAAACATTGTTTGTGTGTGTGTGTGTGTGTGTGTGTGTGTGTGTGTGTGTGTGTGTGTGTGTGTGTGTGTGTGTGTGTGTGTGTGTATGTATGTATATATTTGTTTTTTGTTTTTTTTTTGCGGGTGGCCTGATCACAAAGGGGATATGACTGTAATTGAGGAAAATGGGAACCTTTCATCATTTGATCACAGATACTGGTGGAGAGACAAAACTGGTCGAATTAGTTAAATTTTTAGGATGACTGGAGGGTATTAACCATACCGTTCAACTGTGCAGATTTTCACAGAATAGCCAGATTCTTGCCTCATGTTTTTTTGTCTGTTTCTCAAAAACTCTGTGGTTTTCTGGCAAATCACTGATGACAAAAATCATTAAATAATGACAGAAACTGGAGTTTCATACTTCATGTTCTCCAGAAAATGCATCTTAACACAACACCTTATAACCTTTCTAAGTTTATAAGAGCAATATATAAAAAAAATGTCTCTATTTTTGGGCCTTTGTCCTGCCTTTAGTTTTGGTCTTGTCCAGATTTCTAGTATTTAAAGACTGAGAGGTATGGTATTAACCTGTAAACATTGTTTGTGTGTGTGTGTGTGTGTGTGTGTGTGTGTGTGTGTGCCACCTGGCTATAATATCTTAAGGATGGATAGAATAACCAAAAGGGGCGGAGGAATAGCTGTAATGTTTAAGAACAGACTTAACATCATTAGGAACCCTCTGCATCCTCCCCAGGTCTCTAACATAGAACTTATTTCACTAAAGATTTGCATTAACACCCAAAAAAGCATCAATCTTGTTGTAACCTATATCCCACCAGGGAAGAACCTTGATAACCTAGAGCAAACTCTAAGTTGGTTAGCCAACTACCCTCAAGAAACCATAGTACTGGGGGATTTCAATATTGACTGGTCCCACTGCTCCACCAACCCGATTCCCCACCCAATCAATCTATATGGCTTCTCCCAAAATATTACATCTCCAACCAGAATTGGTAATATTCAGCAAAAAGAGAGTACAATTGACTGGATTCTCACCAATAAAGAACCGAACAACTATACCACTGGTACCCTACCAAATGACCTTAGTGATCACCTTGTCACTTACATTTTAAAACACAAATTTTCTTGTACCAATCCGCCCTTATACAAACTTGTTAGAAATAGAAAAAAGTTTAACCCAGAACTATTCCTTGCGGAACTGAAAGCCTGCAATTGGTCAATCCTAAACTCTCTACCCCTTGCCGAGAGTGTCTCATACTTTAATGACACTTTCTTAAACATTCTCAACTCCCATGCCCCAAATCGGCAAATTAGAACCAAAGACCGCATAGCTCCCTGGTTAACAAAAGAAACCAAAACGAAAATTAAACTCCGTGACCAGGCTTGGCATAAATGGAGAGCTACCAAAACCCCCCTAGACCGTATTTTATTTCAACAACTAAGAAACTCAACAAAATCAGACATAACTCGAGACAAAAAACAATATTACAATCACCTCCAGGACAAATACCAGACTAACCCAAAAAAGTTCTGGGCTGGCTTTAATAACCTCCTCCATCCTGGGAAATCAACTACACCAACCCCTGTTAAGCTCACTGGTCAAGAACCAGAGGCAGTAGCCAACACCTTTAACACTTTCTTTACTGAGACCATCCAGTCCTTAGCCAATCATCTACCTTCCTCTTCCCCCTCCTTAACTCTTCTTGATGACACACCTCCTATCTCCTTTAACTTACAACCAGTTTCTACCTCCTATATCCGCACCCTATTAAAAAAACTGAAGCCGTCCACCCTAGCGGCCGATCGCCTCCCAGCAGAATACCTACAAATATCGGCTGATGTCATTGCCTATCCTATATCAATCCTGATTAATAGATCATTAACTGAGGCTACAATCCCCCCTATTTGGAAAATATCATATATTATTCCACTTCATAAGGAGGTTCCTCCACAGAAATATCTAACTATCGACCCATTGCAATATTGTCTCCAATAGCTAAAATAATGGAACGGTGCGTTCACAAACAACTCCTACACTACCTCACCCTCAATAATCTTCTGTCCTCAACCCAGCATGGCTTCCGCCCCCACCACAGTACAACCACTGCCCTCCTCTCCTTTGTCGACTCAGTCAATAGTAACCGTAACAAAAAACTAATATCTTCGGCTCTCTTCCTAGACCTATCAAAAGCTTTCGATATGGTTAATCACCAGCTATTACTACACACCCTACAAACCCTCTATCTCGACAAACCATCCCTACGTTGGTTTAAGGACTACCTCACTGGCAGGCAGCAAGCAGTCCGATGGCAAAATAGTCTATCTCACCTGCTCTCTAACAACATTGGTGTTCCACAGGGCTCCATACTTGGTCCCCTTCTTTTCTCTGTTTTTATAAATGATCTCCACAAAGTCATCCCCAGAGCCACCTGCATTCAATATGCAGATGACTCAACCCTGATCTGTTCTGATCGGTCTCTTCAGAAACTCCAAGCAGCCACCCAACAATGTTTCGCTAAAGTTGAAAAATGGTTCTCTCGAGCGGAAACTCATACTCAACCCGACAAAACCAAGCTTCTTCTTTTTTCCCCCACATCCACCAATCCACTGACCCAAGAACCCCCGATAACCCAAGGACCTTCTTTGTGGAATCATTTAATGGGACCATCATTGAGCCCATCCCTGTACCAAACTATTAGGTGTCACTATTGACCACAAGCTTAAATTGACATGCACCTTGCCCAAACCATAAAGTCAGTTAACAAGAAACTTGGCTCCATGTACAGAATAAACAACTTTCTCACTCCTCATGCCAAATTAACTATCGCCCGAACCCATCTCCTTTCCACCTTACTATATGCCTCTCCGATACTATCATTCCTCAACAAACGTGAGCTTAATAACCTCTCCACCACCTACCATCATATTGCCAGATTTGTAACAGGCACACCTATCGTACCCACCACTGCCTCAACCTCAAGAAACTAGGCTGGCTGGAACTGCCCAATCTTCTTAAACTAAACCAACTCACCAAGCATTCAAAATTATTAATCAACCAGAGAAAACCCCTCGCTGAGCACAATCCTGACCCCTACACCAACTTAAGTTGCCTTCGATCCCCAATAAGTACTCTGATACTAACCATCAAATCTAATAACAAGGGCGGCGATGCTCTTTTTGCTAACTCCATTGGAAAGCTATGGAATTCCCTTCCCAACAACCTTAGGCTCATGACCTCACTCAATCTATTCAAAACTAATCTCAGAGAATTTCTTAAGTCTCAGTGGTTATGCCCGTGTTCCAACCCTGACTAATCCCAATAGGTCTATCTGTACCTAATCTCTCTTCTGCCTCTCAAGCTTACCTATTACTTTTCTATCCTCCACATGCATCTATATCATTTAATCATCTTATAAAATCCCTACCTAACTATTAGCTTGGATATTTAAAATGCTATTTATCCGTGTATTATTTTATTAATGTAGTTTATTTTAGATAACTGTTGAGTGATACTACTGTTAAATTTGGGAGCTTTTCTCCCCGGGCCTCTACTGAAAAAGGACATGTATCCAGCTAGACTAGCCCGGTCAACAAATGTAAAATAAATAAATAAATAATAAATAATAAATAAACTAGGTGAACTGGTAATGGGACATGCAAAGTATAAACTTAAGCGTTCCTGATTTGATTTGCAGGTAAGTATTTTTTAAACATAAAATATTTGTCAGATGCATTTACTCTCTGGATAGCCTTACATCATTTTCTTTTAGTTTCACAGTATTTTCCTGGAATTATTAGTGCCTTTCTGAGATTTAATTTTCATTTACTGTATGCTCTTACTTGGAACAACATTTTATGTTCGCCTGATAGTTTGCATATCCCAATTTTGTGTGGTTAGTCTGTTTTAATAAAGCATTATCTAAAGAAGTTTCATAAAATTGAAGGCGTATATTGATGCAATAAATCAAGTCCAAGGAGATGTTTAAAGACTGGATATCTTTTCTAATTACTACATTTCAGGAGGTAAATCTGCTCCCTGGAAAATAAGATAATGAATATAGCTAAACTTGCTTTTGCATTAGGCTTGCCACTTATCCAGAATTTTTCCAGACTATCCAGAAATCAGAATGATTCTCTGGTAGTCTGGAAAGCACTGTAGTAACTCAGTGCACTGAATCACTTTAATTTGTATAATTTCTTCAGAAATATGACAGAGAATATTTTATTTAACCATTGAATATGTCTAATCAAAATGTTGGGTCAGTGGAACTTGTATTAATAAATGGGACATTATGTGTTCTTCTTTACCACAAATGTATGACTTTTGGGGGGGGCGGGGGTAGCAGCAATCCAGACATTTCCAAAAGCAATTTGTATAGTAACAACACAATATTGTGCTATTTTATCTATTTCCATTTGCAGAGAGAGGGCACAAGCCAGCATAATAACAGGGTCGCATGGCCTGAAGCTGAAGAGCTTTAACTGGTGACTTCACACTGGGTTTTCACTTGGGCATTGCTAGAAGCAACTCCACATAATGTTCACTATAACTATAGATAAAAATCAAGTGTCTAGATACAGATATGCAAGTCTGAAAAAATGCTGTTTCATAAATATTGTAATTTGCCAGGAAAAAAAATCATGAGGGACAGATCAAAATATGATCCAAAAATCTGGACATTTGGAAATTCTGGATAATTGAGAATGACATGTGCTGTCTATACCCCAGACCTCTCCTGCATAGCTCAGTGTCATCTGGTCATGATTTTGTCTCCTATTTTTGCCCTGCCCCTCATGAAATGTTTGATTTTACAGGTAAATCAATGTCAGAAATTAGACACTCATAACTTATTGTGCAGAAAATGCATGTTGATTGTATCCCATGATTCCAGTAGAGTGGGTGGGGTTACATAATTATGTATGCAAATTGTATGTTAATCAGTCTCCCAGGTTTTGGCTGGTCGTACCTACTTTTCATGTGCCTTTGTCCAGATTTTTGATGTTTACAGGTTGAGAGGTATGGTTGGGGGTAGGATTAGTTGTTCAAAGATGCAGTATCTATCAGCTTAGACCTAATGGGAGATTCCTCATCACCCTGGGAACCATCACCACTGGATCCTGGCTCAGAAGGTGGAGTCAGCGTTAGGCAGTGATTTGACTCAATGAGTCACCCAGACATGGTCTCTGTCAGCACTTGATGGGTGACAGTAGCATCACCTCCATTTGTACCACCTTCTGGTGTAGGGCTACATTATGCTGGTGGTACAGGTAGGGTTGAGGGTGTGAAGGCAACTGTGGCAGTGCTTGCCAGTGGGAATGATACAGGTTGCTATGCCAATAGATGCATATGATATCAACATAAATGGAAAGAAACAAAATAAAAAAGTATGAAAGAGAGGATAGTGACAAAGAAGGTGAGGGAACAGAAAGACTCACACAGACGGGATATTCCATTCTTAACTATGTTCATACTGATACAGTGAAGCATACTACACTTTTAATAGTAGGGCTTACACAGGTATGTCATCAGTATGTTTGTCTGATTATAACATATGGAGGCGACTTGAGCCCAGTCCCATCCTCACATGCAGTCTTACATCAGAGAATGATAACTCCAGGAGATATTTATTAACACTGCACTTATGTGCATGTGACCAGTCATGTTATTTGACTTTTAACAATAACAAAACTGTACACATAAAAAATAAACATGCTGGTCACACAATAAATATGCCCAGTACAGGTGCTAGACAAGGCACAGATACTTCTATTGTATACTGTGTCATGCACAGCTAGCTACTACTAGTTGTGGATATTATATATATATATATATATATATATATATATATATATATATATATATATATATATATATAAAAACTATGGACCTTGTAGTGGTGCACTGATATAAGTGGGATAAAAATGTAGTTTGCCATGACAACTTTTTTTTTTGTGAGGAGGAGAATTGAACCTACAGCCATACTAACAATCTCAAGCGTAGACAGGCTTGATATGATGATCCAGTTGCCCACCTATACAGGCGGAGGTAGGCAGAAGGCAGTTCTAAGTTTTCACAGTCATATTATTTTCCTTGTGATATGCTAGTACTGACAAATGTGGTACTGCTGTATAAAAGTTATACGTAACTATTTTTAATGGCTACAACTGTTAAACTGTAAACAGAGAACATGTATACTTACCACAGGGCCGCGTCCAGCACTAGGTGACCTAGGTTAAAACTTCTTACTTTATACTTTAAAAAAACATTCATTTGATGAATCAATATGATTCAGTATTATTTGTTCTATTTATCAGTTACAAAAGTCTTAACATTGAATATGTTTCAATGTGGTACTGCAAGGAACATGGACTTTTAAAAGTGAAAATAAGGAATGTTCCTCATATGAGGTACATTTGAGAGGTATGGTGTGAATGGTGTGTGTGTGTGTGTGTTTATGTGTGAAATGCCCCAGTTAAAAGGTGTTATCCAGTTAAATGACTTGCTCAGTCATACCGATGTAAGCCCCTGCACCTTAGTTATGGGAGACAAAGTCTTAATCCTTCAAACCAGCTGTCAGGCCTCATTATAAACTTTTTTGTCTTGGTTCTTGTTTTTTGGCGGTATTTCACTGAGTATTACAGATTGTAAATGGCAGTCAAATGGTTTCATAGTTATGTGGCCATAAAATATATGTTAATAGAAAACTTAAGTGATTTAGAGTTATCTCTCTCTATGTTTGCTAAACATCTCTGATTTTGCTTCATATTTATGCCCTGCACTGCCTTTGAGCAAGATAGACAGTGCTTAGTGGCAACCGGAAATTTGGGTTAAGCTCTTCAATGGTCCCCTAGACTGCAAGAATAGAAGCTGCCTATGAAACAGAGTAGTTGGGATGTAAAAGAAAAGAAATGAATGCAGTAAACAGGGCCAGCATCATATGAGCCACGTTCTTTGGATGTGATCGTTGGTTATTTTGTAGAATGGAGTGCTTATTATTTAGCTACAAATACATTTGCCACCCCAAAGCATATGAGTTTAATGTTATTAGTTTAACTATGAATGCATTTTTATTTTGCTTGTTTTTTGCAGGCACATGTGTCAAATGCAGAGTCATTGGGCTACAACACTTTGTCTAGCACTTAGTGCAGATAAGTAAGGCTATGAGATGTTAAAGATTCTTTTCTCATAGTACATGGTTTGACTCCCACACCTTTCTTTCTCTTCTATGTGACTCTGTCAAATTATCTCACCAGACAGTACTCCTGGGCTTTTCCTAAAAGAGACATTTGTGTCCAGTGAGACCTCTGTCTTCACTGGCTAATGTGCCAGTGTGTGTGTGTGTGTGTGTGTTTGTGAATTAAGTTGGAATACTTTGACAACTGTATTTTTTGTGTGAAACAAATTTGAAATATGTGATTTTGGTCATTATTATTGTTACTAGTTAACAGAGACATCTGAGAAGCATGCAGTCAACAATATAGCTAGAATTGCTGGGTATAGGAGGATGTCTGTGGATATAAATGTACATGTAATTCAGTACTGGCCAGATGCATTTTCAATGAATGTGAGTTTCAATGCACTTTCAATGAATGTGAGTTTCAAGGGAAGAGAAGTTTACCGTTACTCATGCCAAGTCTATTTTCAATATGACACTGTTTTGTTTTGTTTAGCAAATACCCATCAGTGTCTGTGCTATACAGTAGAATGGTTGCAGGGAGGACAGTGGGAGTGGGCCCTGGCCCATTATCCTGCCTAGGGCCCCTTTTATCCATGATCCAGCCTAGGGCCCCTTTTATCCATAATCCAACTCTGCCTGTACCTTGGTGACAGAAGACAAGAACCTGAATCCTCTACACCAGCTAACAGACATTACAAGTTTCAGTGCATTTTCAAGGAATTGTGAGCTTCAATGTATTTTCAAAGAATTATGAGCTTCAAGGAAAGAGAAGTTTACTACTGCTCATGTTAAGTCTGTTTTCAATGTGCAACTGTTTTGTTTAACAAATGGTCTTCAATGTTTGTGCTACAGAATTTGAAACCAGTGTTAGTAGCACAACAAGTAGCATACTTGCTTCTGATGTAGAAGGATATGAATTCTACTCCCACATCATGTAGATGGATTGCTGATACTGTGTTGTACTTTAAAGGGGGAAGGAGGTGCTACAGTTTTGGGTGTGTCCTCCTTTGGATGAGATGCCTTGTAACTATAAATCTGTTGTCTGTTTCTCATCCACTCCCTGTTGCAATTTTACCAGCTTACCATTTTTTAATGCAATATAGGCAATTTATACTTTAAGGGCAGCAGGCACTGAATTTGTAGATTAAATGTTCAAATATAAAGTTCCTTGCTAGTAGCAACCTCTTCATTAGTTACAGAGCTCTTTAATGTGCAGTTCAGATAACTTTTACTTCTTCAGAGATTGTGCATATTAACTGATATTGGTTGATTGTAATGACTGAAGTTTGAGTGGCCTTTTATGGTTGAAATATTCTGAAAAGGGCATTTGTCTTATTATTACTGGTTTATACATTTAGTTTCATTGCTGAAAAAAAAATGTTCAAAACTCTAAATTTAAAACGCATTCTATACAACTAGTGCTGTATTATACAAGGAATATCATTTAATACAATAAGCCGCGGTAGTGCAGCAGTAGCGTTGTTGCCTCACAGCAAGAGGTTTTCCCATTTGATTCTTGGCTGGAGTGCCTTCCATGTGGAGTCTGCATGTCCTCCCCGTGGTCGAGTGGCATTCAAAAGACATGCATGAATGGGCGTGCCTTCATTGACGGTTGGAAATTGGGCTGGCACCTCGGCACCATAAAATTCTACTGCCAATCATTAGCAGACCGGAGTTCCGCTGTGGTGACCCCTAACTGGGAAAAGCTACAGAACAAAAGCAGCTAAAAACTAGTAACCAAAACAAGCGGCGTGTGTTGACAACATGAACACATAAGATAGTTTTTTAGAGGTCGAGGATTTGTGTGTATATGGCTTTAATTGTGAATAGTACTAAGTTATGGCACCAAATTTAAATATTTAAGCTATTGATTCCATCTATGTGACATTCTGATGAAGCCTACGTTGTTAGTAGGTGAAAGCACTTAACTCAGTTACATGTGTTGTATAATAAAAAGTTCATTTACATCAAGTATTTGGTTTCGCAATTGCTACCACAGTATTTTACGCACCACTGGTGTTTTGCAGCAGGTTGTTTTACGCCACTTGTTTTGGTAACTGGGAAAAGCTGAAAGAAGAAGAAGAACAACAGTCAGGTAGGTGAATCAAAGAACATATGCATGAATGCATGGTCCTAAAAATGTGTGCAAGGGGGTCTCTGTTTTGAAAACAGCCCAAAGGTAAACTTAATCCACCACTGGCCAGATGAATTTTCTTTGAATGTCAGTTTCAAGGGCAAAGAAGGTTACTGTTAATGTTAAGTTTGTTTTCATTGTGAGAATGTATTCTTTCATTTTGCAGTATTTGTGCTATAAAATTTGAAATGAAAGTTTTAAATTAAATTCAAATATATGTAAGAATTATAGAAGTAAAGAAGAAAATAGTATAGACACTGAGAGTTTTGAACAGTATTTATGGCAACTAGAGAGAAACAACCAAGCAATGGGACACTGGAATGGCTGCTGGGGGGGGGGGGGCTGTGTGTGTCAGGGCCCCTTCCCATTACCCTGCCTATGGCTCCATTTGACCATGATCCAGCTCTGCCTCCCTGCACTGCCTCCTCCAGCAATTTTTTTCCTAGACTTCGTAATTGTACTAATTTATCTGAAGTGCAGATAACTGAAAGGTAGCCTGGCACAAGCTAGTAATTCCAGTGCATTTTGAGGGTATGGGAGTGGTAGACTTGAAGATGCATGGTTAAGCTATAGCTTTCAAGTATTTGACAATGAAATTAGACAGCAGCTCAAGGACCCAATATCTAGCATTATCTCAATGAATAGCAAGAGCACCGCCTCTACTGTCACTCATAACATTATCACTTCTACCTTTAGACTATTTGTGTTCAGTCTGTTTGATGTCTGATAGTCATATAAACATTTCCATACTAATAGGCAACATTTCTTAGATTGTCTTGATTTTTTTTTTTTTTTTTTGCACATTTAGGAGCTAAATATATTCTCACCCAATCTTATCCAGTGCATTGAATATTCAATAGCCCATTTCAACTATTTCTCAGATCTGTTACCTCATCCGCCACCTTTTTATGTATACTAACCCTAACTCTAGCATTGTGCTGCCCCTGCCCTAAGCTCAGCCCAATACATTACTTTAATAAAAAAAATTACTCACAGTTCCAGTATATAGGACACTTAGATACACTACCCATACACATGCATACAAACATGCATATGTGTACACACATCACTAAAACTATACCCTTACCTAGCTCTTACTATATCCT
The DNA here is from genome assembly GCF_019279795.1 of Protopterus annectens. Lineage (NCBI taxonomy): Eukaryota > Metazoa > Chordata > Ceratodontiformes > Protopteridae > Protopterus > Protopterus annectens. Next base: position 412,304,411 of record NC_056746.1, read on the forward strand.
TAACCTACACACTCTGAATCCTACTGCTGAATCATTTTGGTATATCCAAGCATTCTGGCATTGAGACACAGACCCACTTATCTTAACCAAAAACAAATCCCACAGACAACAGTAACACTTCATCATTCCTGAATTTAGCAAGCCCTATAATCAATTAAAACAATGGGCAACATAAAAACATAACAGTATGAACAAAAAGCACAGAAAACTATACTTTTTAAGTGTATCTATTGGTGCCAAAATTGTGCTATTACTTTTTTGACCACATCAGTCCCACCAGGCCTATGGTCTGTTTTCTGGAAGCAGCAGAGATGGTATTTATAATGAATGGAGTGACTAAAGCAGCTGACTGGAAATTTCCCTCCTTTTTTATAGGTGCCACAGTATATTTAACATCTACAGGACTTTTACTAATTCAGTCAATCAGGATCTCACCTTAATGTCACATTAAAAGGATGAAACTTCAGCAATACAGCACCCTATTGCCACATCGCACTGCCAGTAGTAGAACATGAGTACACGCATGTGGTGTGGGAGTAAAAAATATATGACCTTCAGGTCTTCAAAGCTTCACAGTCGAGTGTGATGCCTGCTGATCCACTGACTCTAATATACCTGACAGCATCACATAGGTTCATAGGTTCACAGGTTGGTACTGGGCTGTCTGCCTGAAGGCATATATTAGCCCAGCCACATTGTGTGGTATTCACTGCCCCTTTAGTAGTTCCCTAGACCCTTGTACTATCAGCTAGTACCCTTGGCCCCTATCTAGTAGTGCTGTTGGTGTGATCCCTGGTGTGAACTTTCTGTTACCCATCCACTCATCAAGATTCCTCTTGAAGAGTGATAGTGAGGGGCTCTGTCTTATGTAGATCGGGACCCTGTTCCATAGTAAGGGAAGTCTCTGTGAAAGAAATCTATCCCTCCAGCATGTTCTATTCATTGTTGTGTTGAGGTTTATATCCCTAGAGCATGTAGCTCAAGTAGATTTGGTTTTGCTAAGATGGAGCATGTTCAACAATTCTGGGTTGGACATGGCTCTGTACGTTAGACAGAGATTGCCTCTGAGAAAGCGGTATGCAACAGAGAACAGTCTTAGCTTTTTCAATTGTGCTGCATAAGGCAACTGTTTGAGGCCAGTAATCCTCTTGGTTAGGTATCTTTGTGGTCTCTCCAGCTGCTGAAGATGTCTAGCCAGGTACATTCCAGTTGGTGCATTGTATTCAATAATGGGTCTGATGAGGGAAGAGTAGAGGGGCACCATTATATCCTTAGATCTTGATGCGAACCCTTTTGTGATCAGATGGGTCACACAGAAGGATTTTCTAAGCACTTTGGCAACATGGTTATCAAAGGAAAGCTGACTATCTACTTGGGTCCCTAGATCCCTTATTTCTTCTTCAGATTTCAGGGGATTACCTCCTATGTTGTAGTTTGCGGGTACTCAGTTTTTTCCAAAGGGGATTACTATGCATTTTTTTGCATTTAGCTTGAGACCATGGCTTTGACACCATGCATCAGTCTCATTTAGGCCCTTCTGGAGGATCTCCATGTCGGCCGGAGACTCTATTATAGCACCCAGTTTGCAGTCGTCCACAAATTTAGTCAGCCACAGACCTTCTGTGCTTGCCTGTACTTCTGAAGTATATGCCAAACAGGAGGGGCCCCAGGACAGAGCCCTGAGGCACACCACTCCTTACTGGTCTGGATTCGGACATAGATCCCGCTACTCTTACTTTATGGGATCAGTCTGAGAGCCACTTTGCGATCCATCTTGTGACGTAAGGTTTATGCCCAGGCTGGTGAGCTTATCAATAATACCTGAATGGGGAATGGTGTCAAATGCTTTAGCAAGGTCAAGGTAAGCCGTGTGTACCTCCTTTCCCTTATCTATAGCCTGAGTAACTGTCTCAAAGAAATCCACCAAGTTCAGGAGGCATGATCTGCCCTTGACGAAGCCGAACTGTGTGGGGTCCAGCGACTGGAGGTTCCGAATCTCTCCATTTATGAGTTCCATAATGATTCGCTCCATAGCCTTACAGATCAGACTGGTCAGGCTTATTGGTTGGTAGTTACAAAGGGTCAGTTGCGGCCCCACCCTTGTGTAGCGGGACCACCATTGCCATGCACTATTCCATGGGCACATATCCTGTGGAGAGGCTGAGAGTGAACAGGGTTTTAAGATGCGGGGTTAATTCCTTTTGGAGCTCGTGTATGACACAGCCTGGGACACCATCTGGTCTCATGGAGGCAGTGTTTTTAGCTTTAGATAGAGCCTTGTTAACCAACGTATCAGTAATAATTGGACTTACACAATCTCCAAGAATGGTAATAGGCCCTGTAGGTGGTGAGGGGGGGGGGAGAAATTTGCACTGAACCTGTCAGCCAAGATGTTGGCAATGTCAGAAGGGTCAGTGTATTTTGTTCCATTTTGTACTAGCTCAGAACAGACATGAGCGTTGCCATTTAGGTTTTTGATGTAGCCATAGAAGGCCTTATGGTCATCCTTGGCAACTTTCTTTTCAAAATTAGCTTTAGTTGACTTGATGAGGGCCTTCAATTTCTTACTAATGCTGATCAGGGATGATTTTTCTACTTGAGATTTGGCCTTTTTTTGTATAAATCTCCTCCTTTTATTGTAAAGTTTGCTTATGGCCAGGGTCCAACAGACTGATTTCTTCTTGCTTGAGGAAGGAGTCTTGGTTTTATTTGGGATAGCACGGTCCATATCACATATCCTTCAACTTCATATTCAAACAAAATGTACGCAAGCTATGTAATAAGTAGAGAGTACTAGATTTAAAAACCCATACCTTAGATAAGAAATAACCTCGGAAATTTGTATCACAGGTTGTTTCACGCATAAGAGGCAATGTGACAATATTACAGAATCTCTGAACTTCATGGATCACCGCATCAGTATAAGGCATTATTTTTCTGTCTTCAAGTGTTGGCAGCCGGCTGTTCCCAACAACTTCATCAATTTCTTCTTGAACTTTTTCTAAATTAAGAAAAAATATATGTATATATTTAGATTCAGTATTGCCTATTGCAAAATGACTTATTTTCTTCCAAAGGTAAATTATGTTAAGTTATATGGTAGAAAACGATAATAAAATTAATAAAAAATAAAACAAAAATACATGTATATATGATGCCTGTGCTGTTAGAAAACCCTGAATATCCATGTTTCCTTCTGAGGACATAATGCAACTAATTAAATTATATGAAGGCTTCATAGTATATATTAATGTAATGTGAGGGGTTTTAGACCCTGTAACTAATACTAAGGGTGTGAAAAAGGATGCCCCCTTTATTTATATATATTTGCACTCTAGTGAGCAAGTAGCTCAAGTCATTCTGTGGAACCTTTAATTATGTGGCTGCTTCTGCTCAAATATTTCACTGACATCAGGTTTGCCAGCATCAGTGGTGGAGGCCCAAGACACCAAAGCACCTTTGAAAACATGCAGACATACCTAAGTTTATTACTGTTACTTTGTGACAAGCCCATATTCCTATGATGCTGTAACTGTAAAATTGAATGTCCTGCAAAATAAGCATAGAGCCATGTACTTAGTGCAGATTAATGCAGCAGCTAAACATTGAAATTAACTGTGAGAATGAAATGGTCATATTCTGTATGGGACTAGTTCTATCACTGGCATGTTGCATTATATAATGTATATGAAAAGGTGTACCTACCAGGACTACCATCCACTGACACCTCTGGGGTGGGTAAAGTTATGTGCCAGTGTCAAGTCCCCAAATGATAATGAGCAAGTGACCTTGTACACAAGACAAATCTGTTTTAGATGACTGGGTAGGCAGATGCCCCATCCCCACACCCATGGCCAGCTGCTCACATGCAATGTTGGGTGCCTTTTTGTGAGCATGATAGATTATGTTGCTGACTCTCTGGCATACTTGATCTTGCAATTAGTTACGGCCACTGACAGAATTTACCTGCATAACAAGGTCCTGCCATGCACATTCATTGAAGGCCCATTCTTGTCTGTCAGAATGATCCAGCAGCCGTGCTTACAGATGGTCTGCAGCCAGATGTCAGTCATAAGTTCATAAAACTTACTAGGTAAGTGGCCTTAGAGCCTTTACTAGCCTAGCCATATTTATCCCAAGTTGCCTGAATTGTCAGTAGTTAGGTGAGCGAAGTTTGCAGAGGTAAGAATTTATGGTAATTAATACTGACTGTCTCTGTCCATGAGAGACATGGGTGCCTCACCAGGAGTAAATTTATAGTCACCCATCCATTGATCTAGGCTCCATTTGAAGAGGATCAGGGAGGGGCCCTGCTTCATGTGAACGGGAAGCTTGTTATAGAGAATCCTTACAAAGGACAACTTCTCCATTTTTTTTTTCTTTTCTTATACAGCCATTTTTCTATGTAAATGTGAGGATAGACATTTGAAAAGCATCTGTCCTCTAATATTTGCTGCAATCACATTAGAATACCTCACCACACAGTTTGCAGCTAGCAGACACTGTGCAACACCTGACCCATGCAGAGGTACAGGCCACATGTAAAGGTTCCTGCTGCAGAGTATTTATTTGTCGCTAGTCTGAGGCATGGCTCTACTACACCACAATGTGCACTTGTAAAACCTGCTGTTGCATTGTGAATGGATCACTGCATCCTAACATGTTTTATGTATTATGGCCCCACAACATCACACATACAGCCTCCACAACACATGTGGGTGGCTACGGCTGTATTCCAGGGCACTCTGTCTGCCACCCCACACCCTCCATGGTGCTCTGCAATATCTGTCATCTCTTCACCTGTTTACCATTTGATGTTTCCCAACCTCCCCATGAGAAGCGGTTTTAAACAAACAACAGGTATGCTAAAAACATGTTAACTGTACACTTCTGTGTGCTTATTGCTCTTTGTAAGTATGCACACAACATGCTGTTGATGCTGAATGCAACACTGCAAGCCATCCCTGAGTATGTTCATAGGTTCATAGGTGTGTACTAGGCTAATAGCCCTGGACCTTTACAAGCCTAGCCCACAGAGGTGCCCTGGCATTGTGCTGCCCGATGTTAGTTCCCAGTGCCTCTATCAAGTAGAGCCACTGGAGTGATCCCTGGGGTGAATTTTCTATTACCCATCCACTCTTCAAGATTTCTCTTGAAGAGGGACAGTGCCATGCTCTGTTTGACATGTATGGGAAGTCTATTTCAGAGCATGGGCAGTCTCTGGGTGAGGAAGCTGTCCCTCCAGCATGTTCTGTTGATTGTGGTAATGAAGTTAAGGTCCCTGTAGTGTGTGGTGTGGAGGGATTGGGATTTCTTTAGATGTAGCATTTCTAACAGAGCTAGGTCAGACATGGCTTTGTAAGTCAAGCAGAGATCGCCTCTAAGTAGGCGATATGAGACAGAGAACAGCTGGAGTCTTTTGAGTCTGTCCATTTAGGACATGTGTTTAACACCTAGGATCCTCTTTGTGAGGTACTTCTGTGGTCTCTCCAGCTATTGCAGGTGTCTAGTGAGGTACATGCCAAATGGGATATTATACTCGATGATTGGTCTAATTAGAGAAGAGTAGAAAGAGACTATGACTTCTTTCTTCCTGGATGCAAAATCCTTGGTAATGAGATGTGCCACATAGAAGGACTTTCTGACCACAGTGGCAATGTGGTGGTTGAGGGAGAGGTTGCTGTCAACCTGTGTCCCCAGATCTCTTATAATGCCTTCAGTGTTCAGTGGGCTCCCATCGATGTGGTAATTAGTGGGAACTGAGTTTTTTCCAAAGGGGATGACAACACATTTTATGGCGTTAAGTTTAAGCCATGGTTTCAACACCAGTCATTGGTCTCAGTGAGACCTTTCTGTAGGATGTCTGCATCACTTGGAGAGTTAATAATGGCTCCGAGTTTGCAGTCATCTGCAAACTTGGTCAGCCAGAGTCCCTTTGTGTTGGCCTGGACTTCTGAAAAGTAGATGCTGAACAGGAGAGGACCCAGGACCTTTCCCTGTGGGACTCCACTCGTGACGGGTCAGCAGTCTGACTTGGAGTCTGCTACTTTCATACTGTGTGTTCTATCTGTGAGCTAATTTATAACCCAACTAGTGATATAGGGGTTGATGCCTAGTTTGGTGAATTTATCAATAATTCCTGAGTGAGGAAAGGTATCAAAGGCCTTGGGCAGATTGAGGTAGGCTGTATGCACTGCCTTACCTTCATCTACAGCCCTGGTGACTGACTCAAAGAAGTCAACTTGGTTGAGTAGGCATGATCTCCCTTTCACAAAGCCAAATTGCGTGGGGTTTAGAATTTGGAGATTTCCTATATCTTTGTTAATCAGGTCCATGATGATGCAGTCAATATTTACATATCAGACTCATCAGGCTAATGGGACAATAATTTCCAGGGTCTGTAGTCACTCCCTCTTTATGGAGAGAGATGACTGTAGCAGTACATCATTTGGTAGGGACAAAGCCTGAGGTGAGGCTGTGACTGAACAGGGCACACAGATGTGGAGCCAGTTCACTTTGCAGTTCATGTAGAGCACAGCTAGTAATATTATTGGGTTCCATGGAAGCTGTATTCTTGGCCTTGGACAATGCAGCTTTAACCTGCGCTGCAGTAATGCTGGGTGCCTGGCATTCTTCTTGTATTGTAATTGGTCCTTTAGGGGTGGGAGACAGGGGTAAAGTTGGCAATGAATCTGTTGGCCAGTATGTTGGCAATATCTGTTGGCTCAGTATAGGAGGTACCATTGTGCAGTAACTCAGAGCAAATCTGGGAATTGCCGTGGAGATTCTTGATATAGCTATAGAAGGCTTTGTGATTGTTTTTAGTGTCTGCCGCAAGTCTGCCTTCATAGCTGGCTTTAGAGGATTTGATGAGGGATCTCAACTTTTTGTTGAGGCTAATAAGGGAGTTTTTCCAGTCTTGGTACTTCACCTTTTTCTGCAACAGTTTCTCCCTTCTGTTGTAAAGTTTATTAATGGCAGGGGACCACTAGATTGGCTTCTTTTTTTAGAGGAGAGTGTCTTGGTTCTGTTGGGTATGGCTAGTTCCATGCATGTTTGTACAGTGCATTGGTGCATGATTCGGCAGTCATGCAGCTATTTGCCATTGGCATGGGTGCCATGAAGTTAGCCACTTCTGTTTTTAGGAGTCCAAAGTCAGCTTTGGAGAAGTTTTTCCAGGTGGTTACCTTTGCAGGGGGTGTGGGTGAGATGTGGATTTCCCTGGTGATTAGTTTATGGTCGGATCTGACCAGGGAGGGATTGACTCTTGGTGTAGAGCAGTGGTCACCCATGTTAGTAATAATCAGGTCAAGGATGTTGTTTCCCCAATGGGGATCAGAATGAGCTGGTCCAGGGCAATGGAACTGATAAATTCTAGGAAGCATTGGGCCAATATATTGGTGCTTGAGTAGTTTTCCCAGTTGGAGGAGTAGTTGAAGTCTCCTAGTAAGAGAGTGTTGGGTTGGACCTTGATAGATTCCAGGGTGCTTAGGAACATGGAGTGAGAGTCTAGGGACATGGTTGGGGACCTATAGCAGGCTATGACCTGGATCGCCGTCTTTCTCAATGTTAGTTGTACCTGAAGTATCTCAGCTGCATTATGCTGGGCTACTAGTCTGGAGGTGTGCATATCTTTTATGAATATGGAGACACCACCACCTTTGGAGCTTCAGTCCATGTTTCAGAGCTGAATTGTATGGAATGAGTTATAGCCTGGTAGCACAGGGGTGCATTTTGCTGCTTTAAACCAGGTCTCTGTTACAGCACAAATGTCAATGTTCTCCATTTTGAGGTGTGCTTTGAGCGAGTGCATCTTGAGATTTAGACTTCTAGCATTGAGCAGCAAGACCCTCAGATTGCATTTATTTATAGCTGTTATGGTGGTAATTTGGTCTTTGGAACACTGCCTAAAATAGGCACTATAGGGGTGGCAAGAGCCTTAGCCAGTACCTGGAAACCCAGGGGTGACAGATGCAGACCATCTCTGGCAGAGCATTGAGGTTTGTCAATCATTTCATCCCAAGCAGACAGATACTGGCTCCCCTTAGAATGACACCAGAAACTTAGCCAATTGTTGAAGTCAATCATTTTTTGTTTGTACTGCGACATTATTCTGGGTGATGGTAGGATACTGCTCAGGGCTAGTGTCATACCTGCCTGGGCCACATAATCCAAGAGCTCCACCATGTTTCATTTTTTATACTACAGGGAGGTAAGTCTTAGGTCATTCACACCCACATGGACAATGATAGAGTCATACTTGTACTTGTTTTGGGAGTGACCTGAGTGCATCTGTTGTGTTGGATTCTGGCACCTGATAGACAGCTGACTGTTACCTTCTCCTTATTCAATCTAGTGACTGAGACATCTGTGTGCCTCACTACTGAGTCACCTATGATTAGTGTATTGGGCAAGGTGTTTAGCCTTAGGGGCTTAGGTTGAGGGTCACACTGTGGAGGTGAGCTATGTGTCCTGTGGTTTGTGCTGTGTTGTGTTGGTAAGTGCATTTCTGTCTTGGAGGTCTCTGCTGTGTGGGTAAATTTCTATTGAGAGCCTCTGGAAAGATGGGTGTGTGGTTTGTGTTTTTATTTGAGAGCTGTGATAGTGGGTGTTCTGGAGGGCTATGTGTTCCATCTGGTGTTGTGCAGCTGTTGACCTTCTCCTCTTAACCAGCTAGTCCAGACTTGGCTGGAGAGTGCAAAACTTACAATTTGGTGATATAAGTGCATCTTTCACAAGTCAAATTTTAGGAGGTAAGAGGAGAGGGTTGTCTGTGTACATGAGGCAGTTGCTGCACTGCCTCAGAATTCCCAAGTGCACCAAGTTTATAGGAGAAAGCACAGGGAACTGCCCATTAATTGCGCCAGGAGGGGTGGTCATAACTATTAAGTACTGGAGCTATTTTTGTGAAGAATGACTACTGCCGATGGCACTTAGGTGTGCTACAATAATAGCTACAAAACCTATTTAAGTGCAAAGTGATTAGGATATTTAAAGTGTTAGAGAGAAAGAACTAGCAAGGTCTAAGGGAAAAAATGAAGAGCGGACTTTCTGGCACTAGTAATAGTTTTCCTCAGCTCGACGCCACTGCACAGAGCTTAAACAAGTGCAAACCTGTGCAAACATGGGCTTTTAAACCAGAAAGTTGAAAAGGATGGAAAAACTGCCCACACAGCCAATAAACTACAATTTCTGGGCCAGAAACCACTCCTCCACCTAGTGCTTACCACTCCCACTGATAAACTAGAAGCCTTCCCTCCAACACAGAAAGGCTTGGGGGCCTCTGAAGCTTACAAACTATCCTGCATAGAGCAAATCGGTATCTGGACTAGACTAGTTAGAGGAAAGGCAGGAAACAAGCACAAACACAGGCTTTTAAACCAAAAAGTTGAAAGAGATGGAAAAACTGCTCAAATAGCCAATAAACTTCAATTTCTGGCCAGAAACCACTCCTCTTGTGGTAGAAAGGCTACCGAGTGCTTACCACTCCCACTGATAAACTAGAAGGCTTTCCGCCAACACAGAAAGGCTTGAGGGGGGACTGAGAAGCTTATAAACAGTCCTGGATACAGTAAATCTGTAAGTGGACTAAATTAGTTACAGGAAAGTTGGGAAACAAGTGCAAATGCGAGCTTTTAAACTAGAAAGTTGAAAGAGGTAGAAAAACTGCCCCAACGGCCAATAAACTACAATTTCTGGGCCAGAAACCATTCCTCTTGTGGTAGATAGGCTATCTAGTGCTTACCACTCCCACTGATAAGCTAGAAGGCTTCCCTCCAACACAGAAAGGCTTTGGGGGGGGGGGACTCAGAAGCTTACAAACAGTCCTGGTTACAGTAAATATGTATCTGGACTAGACTAGTTACAGGAATGGCAGGAAACAAGCTTAGAACTTTTTTTTTTTTTTTTACAGAAAAGCAGCTCAAACAGCACTAAAAACAATTCAAATACAGTGCAAGCTAGCACACTTCAGTGTGTAGCAATATTAAAGCAAATACAGTTTAAATAAATGCAATTTAATTGAAAAATCACTAAAAACAAGTGCAGAAAGCAGTAAATTAGGAAAAAATCAAGTTGGAACTGCTTAGATTATCAAAAACAATGCCAGGAAATATATAAATAATTCAGTCAAGCAAAAATTAAGACAGTGCAGAACTCTGAACAGTTAAAAGGTGCCAAAAATATACTTATCAGCTCTATATTTCCAGATTGTTTGACAAGCACACTCAGTCAGAAGACAAGGAGATTCTAGCAATGGTAGATTCTAGCAAAGTGTTTTTTTTTTTTTTTTTTTTTTTATAGTGCAAAGGGAGAAAGGAAGAACATACGATAATTCAAGATTAAGAAACTAAGTGGGTTGGCCTTCTCAAATGCTCTCTCTGTATTAGGTAGAATGAGCTAATGATACTAGACTGGGAGGAGTGCCCCAGATCAAATTTACAGTAGGGATAGGCAACTGCAAAGCCACCAAGTATAAGAACAAGACACCAATAGGGAGGGATGGTGAGAAACTATTACAGTTACTAGCTACACTATTTTAGGCAAAAAATACTACATAAATGCTTATCACAGCTAACAATCATTGTGATGCCCCCCTCCCAATAAAGTAGTACATATACATGTCAGTAAACAGCCATGCCAAAACAACATATTTCAAATTTATTACACCATTGTTGATATCACTGCTATTGAATTCCCCCAACAACAACAAAGAGACACATTTTGAAAAGGACTCCACCACCAACAAGCAAAAGTAGCAAGTGAGGAGCACAGTTTAAAATGCAATTTCCTGCCACGAATCACCAAGAGATAAAAGCATTTTAAAAACAGTTTTCACCCCACTGTCACAACAACAGACAGAATAATTCTGAAAAGCATGGCTGTCCCCACAAATAATAAAAGAGAGACATGTTGAAAAGTACTTCATCCCACCTCTCAAAACCAGGGAGCCATATTTTAAAATCCCCCCCCAACCAAACCAACAGGGTGAAACATTTTCAAAAACATCAACATCCTTATCCCATGCATCAGAAAGAAACAGTTTCACAAGTAATTGCCCACACAATCAAACAGGGAAACAAATGTTAGAGGGCTCTCACAACCCTCCCAGGCACCAACTTCCACAGAAAGCCTGTATGTCATACCTGTGTCAAATATACCTCATGCTATCATAAATAAAGCAGCATACCAGCACACTGCATCAGAGGTGTAACTAGAGTGTGGCAAAGGGAGTGGTTGCCCTGGGCACAAATTGTTAGCGACATAACCAACAGGTGTCAATGGTGCAAGAGTAAAGTAAAAGCAGTGCTTTCTGAAGCCACAAAGATAACAAAACTACAGAAGTGAATGCAGATACTGTACTTGCAGTCAGGGATGAAGAGCTTAGTGTGTGATGTTTAAGTGTAGCAAAATGCTTGTTACATAGTCTTTTAGCAAGCAGCAACAATGACAACAACAATAGTAGAACAGCAAAGATTACATGAAAACATTCCCCCTGATATGTCCAGTCAGTCTCCACTGAGCACTTACCTCAGGTGAAGTAGATCTATTCATCCTAAACAATTAGACCTTGGTCTCTCCACTTTTTTGCTTCAGTCTAGCAAATTCCATGGAGAGATCTGGTGAGCACTGCAATGGCAGCATTTATCTCACAATTTCAAAACTGATAGCACACCAATTATGCCAAGTCAATTACAGGTAAATGTAAATAAATAATAATAATAAATGGAGGAGTAGGACTGCTGTGTAATAGTCTATAACGATGGAATGCTTCGTGCTGTGTAGATTAAAGTAGAGGTGTTTGCATATGGAATCCGGGAGCCTTACCCCACTGCTGTATGAAGGCTAAAGTTGTTTGCCTGGTGTTTGCTAAGCAGGGCAGTAAGGGCACCGGAGACTGAAAAAATCAAGCTGGCTATCAAAATAAAAAAAGGAAAAAAAAAAGAGAAGTTTTAAAAAAATGGGACATGATAAAACTGACAATATAGACTAGATGGGGGAAGATGTATGATGTGCTCAGGATACAAGACAATATAATACTCATACTTTGGCTGTATGTAATAGATACATTCAAAGAAGAATATGGTAGCTACAGATGAGAGAATGTTGGTTGGTCAGATAAGTGCTAACTGGAACTGGATAGGAGCTGGGCACAGCAAATGAGGAAAAATCAGGAGGGTCAGAAGCTACGCGAGAGACTGACAGGTGATCAAGGGATGGAAGCAGAGTACATCAGATGAGAACAGTCAAATGGCACAGTAATTAGTAAGGTAGAGAGTGAAGGTAGATGAGGATACCAGAAAAGACGACAAGGGGAAGGAAGCTAAGGTAGATGGACAGGGGCCAACATAAGTAACAAGTCATAAACGGGCAGTGGAGCCTGGGGCAGGCAATCAGGAGCTCAGGAAGAGCATGTGGAAGTGAGCAGAGAGGGTTACCTAGTGTGTGGGAAAGATTAGAGGGTGGAATGTATGGAACAGTGGTGCACCCTATGGTAACAGAGTAGGTAAGGATTATCAGGAGATTAAAGAAAATATGAAGATGAAGACCAGCAGTCAGAGGGTACTGAGAGAAAGGAAATGAGAGAAAGCTAGGAGGAGCACAGTCAGACTAGATGGGAAAGGGAGATGATGCAGCACAGGAATGGAGACAACCAATACAGATGGTGAAGAAAGCTGGAGTTGGTGAAACACGAGAGAGATGGTTGCAGATAAAACTGGTGATTACATGTAGCAAAAGGAGGGACCAACCAACATAACAAAGAAGAGGCAGTTCTTGGAGAGTGGAGGCTCGATCATCAAAGGGATCAAGTGTTTTGGCAATGGCAACTTAACAAACCAAGGTACAGTGACACTGGCCTTTGGCCTTAGACTTAATCAGGTATGAATTAAGGTGGCCATGTTGGTGACCAAGACAGGGGGATGGATGCATGTTCTGGTGCACATGAACTACAAACACCTGCCAGAATAAGCAATGTCAGGGAAGTGGAAGAGAGAGATTCTGCAAATATATAGAGATCAGTATATATTTTTTGGCTTTAATTTGCACATTCCTCATATCTGTGTTGAAACTGTTTTTCCCCACCCCCCCCCCTCATTTCCTGCCTTGTCTTCAGCTGATAAAATTGGCTTTATAACTGGTGTGTGTGCCCTGTTAATTAACAATCTGCATTCAAACTGGAACCTTAGTTTGAAAGACAGCCTTACAAGGCTATCTGCAAATATATAGAGCCGAGTATATTTTTCTGTATTATTCTGTATTATAGAGCTAAATTGCTGCTTAGATATCTGTTGTCTTACTGCTCTGCAAATATATAGAGATCAGTATATATTTTTTTGGCTTTAATTTGCACATTCCTCACATCTGTGTTGAAACTGTTTTTAGCTGAGTATATTTTTCTGTATTATTCTGTATTATATAGCTAAATTGTTGCTTAGATATCTGTTGTCTTACTGCTCTGCAAATATATAGAGATCAGTATATATTTTTTGGCTTTAATTTGCACATTCCTCACATCTGTGTTGAAACTGTTTTTAGCTGAGTATATTTTTCTGTATTATTCTGTATTATAGAGCTAAATTGTTGCTTAGATATCTGTTGTCTTACTGCTCTGAAAATATATAGAGATCAGTATATATTTTTTGGCTTTAATTTGCACATTCCTCACATCTGTGTTGAAACTGTTTTTCCCCACCACCACCCCCTGTTCTTGGTTGTAGTTTAAATTTGGTGGCTTTTTCAGTGCCCACCCCACTGTAGATTTGATCTAGGACACTCCCCCAGGCCCATCTCTTTACCGCATTCTACCTAATAAACCCTTTCTGCACTTGCTTTTAGTCCTTTTTAATTTAATTACATTTTTTCAAACTGTGCGTGGACTAATATTGCTGCATACTCAAGTGTGCCAGCTTGCACTGCATGTGAATTGTTTCTACTACTGCTTTTGCTACTTTTCTGAAAAAAAAATGTATCTGCTTTTACTGTATTTGTGTTTATTCCTACTTTATTTTGCTTTTGCGTCATCTTAAAAGTACTTAGTTGTATTTATTACTGCTTGGTGTAACTCATTCTAAGCCTTTTAGTTTAAACACTTGGGCTTCAGATCAGTTGTTTTACATTAAGAAGGTTTGTGGTCTGCACTGTAGTGGCAGGTTAGGTAGCTTACATACTTCTAAGTTGGGAACTGCTGATTGAGGGCTCAGTGCCTGTTATTCCAAAAGTGTATTAATTCTGGTTTAAGCACTTGGGTTTTCAGGCCAGTTATTTTACATTAAGAGGGTTCGTGGTCTGCACTCTTCTGGGAGAAGAGACTGGACTCTGCCCTTCTGAGCTGGGAATTTCTGGTTAAAGGCTTATAGTGCATGCATATCTGAACTGCTTCTTACTGAAATTGGCACACCTTGTTTGCTGTAGCATAGACTAGATCCAGGCCTGCTGAATCTAGCTTTGTTTGTATAACTGGAGCACTAATTCAGGCATTCTTTAAAGTATTCAATTGTATTTATTACTGCTTGGTAGTAACTTGATTAAAGTGTAGCTATCATTCTAAGTCTTTTGGATTAAGCACTTGGGCTTCAGACCAGTTGTTTTACATTAGGAAGGTTTGTGGCATGCACTGTGGTGGCAGGACAGGTAGCTTACATCCTTCTAAGTTGGGAACTGCTGATTGAGAGCTCAGTGTCTGTTATTCTAAAAGTGTATTAGTTCTGGTTTAAGCACTTGGGCTTCAGGCCAGTTAGTTTACATTAAGAAGGTTTGTGGTCTGCACTCTTGTGGGAGGAGAGGCTGGACTCTGCCCTTCTGAGCTGGGAATGTCTGGTTAAAGATTTATAGTGCCTGCATATTTGAACTGTTTCTTACTGAAATTGGTACACTTTGTTTGCTGTAGCATATACTAGATCCAGGCCTGCTGAATCTAGCTTTGTTTGTATGCTTGTTGTTTGTTTGCTTGATATTTCCCTGGAACACTAATTCCACCTAAAACTCGGCTTTTCAGCACTTCTGTGGATCCCTAGTGATATCTGCATTGCTTACTGTACTTATTTCCTTGTTTCACTTTAAAGAAAGTTACTGTTTGTCATTTTTGCATTTAAGTTACCTGTAACACATTGCACTTAAGTTACCTGGCACTTGCTCACTAAAGCAATTATATAAGTCAGCACTAAAAAATTAAAAGCACTACACCCTCACAAACTCCCCTTGAGTACCTTGTTCCCCATTGGCCCTTGTTTTCAATTATAAAGGAATTCCCAATACTATGTTAGCATGTCCAAAGGTCAGTTGTCAATCTCCTCTCTGGTCCAGCTGGTGAATCTGGGAATCTTGAGGCAATGTTACAACTGCGTCATGTACACAGACAACCTTCTCCTCCTCCCAACAAATTCCAACACATGTGAGAGATGCAACCATATAGCCAAACTGGAGGCTAAGCTCTCTCAACTCAATACTGGCATAACCAGTCAGGAGAAGGAAACCACACTCACTACAATTCCAGTCTCACATAGACCAACCACGACAGCAAACCAAACACATAATCACACAAAAACATACTCGGAGGCTCTAAATAAAGATCTGCCTAAGCAGCAGAGACCTCCAAAGCAGACACCCAAGCAACCGCTACCCCAAACAAAACACGTGCAACACATATCTCACAAAGCCAGTGTGCCAAACAGTCACAGCCCTTAAGGCTAAACAACACACCTGATACACTTGTAATAGTTGACTCTATCATCAGGCACACTGACGTCCCGCTCACCAGGCTGAACAAGGAGAAGGTCACGGTGAGCAGCCTATTGGACGCTAGGATCCACCACATAACACAAGCACTCAGGTCACTCCAAGGCAAGTACAAATATGACTCAGTCATTGTCCATGCTGGTGTGAATGACCTGAGACGTACCTCTCTGGACTACATGAAAAGAGACATAGAGGAACTCTCTGAGCATGTAGCCCAGGCCGGTATGACCCTGACCTTGAGTAGCATCTTACCCTCACCAAGAATGATGCCACAATATGAAGACAAGATGATCAATTTCAACAATTGGCTTAAGTATTGGTGTCATTCAAAGGGGATCCAATGCCTGTCAGCCTGGGATGATATGCTCGACAAGCCACAATGCTTCGCTAGGGATGGCTTGCACCTGTCACCCCTGGGCTTTCAGATTTTGGCAAAGGCTCTTGCTACCCCCATAGTGCCTTTTTTAGGCAAGGCTCAAAAGACAAACCCACCTCCAGAGGTATCACAAGGGATAAGAAACTAAGAGTAATGCTACTCAATGCCAGAAGTCTAAACCTCAAGATGCACGCACTCAAAACTCTCCTTAGCATGGAAAACATCGATATCTGTGCAGTAGCAGAAACCTGGTTCAGGGCTCCTGAGAGCACCCCAGCACTACCAGATTATACCTCATACCATGCTTTTCGGCCCCAAAACTTGGACTGAACCACAAAAGGAGGGGAGTATCAATATTCATCAAAGATACCCACACCTCCAGGTTGGTGGCACAGCACGAAGCATCAGAGACTATCCATGTGCAACTAACAGTGGGTAAAACTGCCTTCCAGTTTATAGCCTGCTACAGACCACCCTCCCAAACCCAGAAACCCCACTCGGCCTTCCTGAGAACATTGGAAAATATGAAGGTCTCTCCAAACACCATTATATTGGGCGACTTCAACTACCCAAACATAGACTGGGAGCATTACTCTAGCTCCAACACCCTAGCCCAAAGGTTCCTAGAATTCATAAACTCAAATGCTATGAAACAACTTGTTACCACTCCCACAAGAGGGGAAAACATACTGGACCTGATCATCACCAACATGGGGACTCTATGCTCCAGACCAGACGTGTATCCCTCACTGGTAAGATCAGACCATAAACTAATCTCACTGGATATTCACATCCCAACCCCACCCCCTGCCCAGAAAACCACAGTAAAAAAACTTCTCTAAAGCAAATTTCACACTCCTCAAAACTGAGGTGGAATCCTGCAAAGCCCCCGGGCCTGTGGAAAATACGGCCCAGACCGCAGAATCCTTTCTAAATGCATTCTATGAACACCTTCAGGAATGCATGGATCATGCAATCCCAAATAAAACCAAGATGCAATCCTCCAAAGGCAGACATCCTGTCTGGTGGACCCCAGCCATAAACAAACTATACAATAGAAGGAGGAAGCTACTACATGATAGAGCAAAATCCCAAAAAGGGAAGGCATCTCTGATCAGTATTAGCAAAAAACTATGGGCACTCATAAAATTGTCTAAGGCCAGCTTCGAGAAAAAAATTGCACAGGACACTAAGGATAATCACAAGGCTTTCTTTAGTTATGTTAGGAACCTGGGTGGGAATTCCCAGATATGCTCAGAATTGGTCCAAAATGACAAAAAATACACCAAACCCACAGACATTGCCAACATCCTAGCTGACAGGTTCAGCACAAACTTCTCCCCCCCTCCCCAACAAAAGGGCAAATATCTATCCCAGCAGAGTGATGCCCCCCTGACATTTCAGATGCTCAGGTAAGAGCCGCCCTCTCCAAAGCAAAAAATACAGCATCAATGGGACCAGACGGTGTCCCGGGCTGCGTCCTACATGAACTCCAAGAAGAGCTAAACCCAAACATAAAACTACTGTTCAATCTCAGCCTTACTACAGGATATGTACCCAAAGAGTGGCGTACAGCAACAGTGGTCCCTCTCCACAAAGGTGGTGCCTCAACAGACCCTGGAAACTATTGCCCCATAAGCCTGACTAGCTTGGTCTGCAAAGCTATGGAAAGGATCATCATAAACCTCGTAAATAAAGATATTGGGGACCTACAGACACTGGATCCTACCCAGTTCTGCTTTGTTAAGGGCAGATCCTGCCTCTTAAACCTGGTCGACTTCTTTGAAACAGTCGCCAAGGCCATTGATGAAGGGAAGGTGGTCCACACAGCCTACCTGGACCTCGCAAAAGCCTTCGATACAATACCCCACTCGGGCATTATAGATAAGCTCACCAGCTTAAATATAAACCCCTATGTCACTAGATGGGTTGCAAACTGGCTCAAGGACAGAACTCACATGGTTAGAATTGCTGGAGCCATGTCAGACTCCAAACCAGTTACAAGTGGCATCCCACAAGGCTCAATCTTGGGACCTCTCTTGTTCGGTATATATCTCTCAGAGGTACAGGCCAACATGGAAGGACTGTGGCTGACCAAGTTTGCAGATGACTGCAAACTGGGCGCCATAATCGACTCTCCAGCCGACACAAGCATCCTCCAAAAGGGCCTCATAGAAACAGACAACTGGTGCCAGAGCCATGGCCTCAAGCTAAATGCCAAAAAGTGTATAGTCATCCCCTTTGGCAAAAGAAAGTGCCCACAAATTACCACATAGGTGGTAATCCATTAAGTACAGAAGAAGTAATTAGGGACCTGGGGACCCAAGTTGATAGCAATCTCTCATTTGACAACCACGTGGCCAAATTGGTTAGAAAAACATTTTATATAGCCCACCTAATCATGAAAGGATTCACATCTAGATTAGGGGAGGTCATCGTGCCTCTTTACTCATCCCTCATCAGGACCATAATCGAGTACAATGCCCCTTTTGGGATGTACCTTACCAAACACCTGCAGCAACTGGAAAGACCCCAAAAGTACCTCACCAAGAGGATCAAAGGGCTCAAACAGATTCCATATGCTGCCCGGTTAAAGAAACTCCAGCTCTACTCAGTGGCATACCGCCTGCTCAGAGGCGATCTGTGCCTGACATATAAAGCCATGTCCAACCCGGAATTAAGGGACATGCTGCACCTCAAAAAATCCAAATCCCATCGAGCTACGCGCTCGAGAGACTTGAACCTCAGCACTGAAATAAATAGTACATGCTGGAGGGACAGATTCATAACCCAGAGGCTCCCTTCACTCTGGAATAAAATCCCAGTCCAGGTTAGGCAGAGTCCCTCATTGACTCTCTTCAAGAGGAATCTTGATGAGTGGATGGGAGATCGTAGGTTTACCCCGGGTATCACTTCTGTGTCACTGTTAGACAAAGGCACAGTATACTAATCTCGAAAAAGGGCATAGCAAAATTAATTTAAAATGGGTGGCGAAAGCCAAACATACTCTGGTGAGGCTTATAAATGCCCTAGGGCAGATAGCCTAGTATGAACCTATGAACCTATGAATACACTCCTGTATTTTTGCAAGAAAACATGCTGGGCAAAAGCATCCAGAAAAAGGTTGTAAATGACATTAAAGCTGAGAGCTTCACGTCTGAAAATGCCCAGCAGATAATCAGTGTATCTTCTACTGTAGAAAAAAAATATTGCAAATCAAATGAAATAACCCTCATAGTAATTAAAGGGTGAGAAAATCAGTGCTGGGTTACAACCTAAATAGAATGATTTCAAGCAGACTCCAGTATAAACCATTCAACATTACAATGATACAGCTTTCAGATCCAACTACTTATGACAAACAGGAGATAGTTGAAGAATTTTATGAGGATTTGCAGCATTTTTTGAAAATATTGCCAAAAATTATATTCATTATAGGTGATGCTAAAGCTGGTAATCAAGCAGCAAGTCAAAGAGCAAGTTTGGCATTGGATTGCAAAATGAAGTGGGTCATAATCCAGAAGAATTCTGCCAAGATAATACCACCCAACAGTGTAATCCTTGGCTCTAGATGATTGTCACTGTTGGTGACACCCCAACCCCATGTAAAAAGGACTTGTGGATGGATGGATGGATGGATGGATGGATGGATGGATGGATGGATTCACTGATCATAGCAAATATTCTCTTTTAACAGTATAAGGGGTAGTTTTGTACACTATTGTCATGAGATGGTCAATATAAAAATCAAATTTCTACAGACTGCCAAGCAGCAATTTATGCCTGGTATACAAGTTATCCTTGGATCCCTCCCTGAATAACCTTTTGCAGCATCAGAACTAGTAGATTCAATTATTTAAACTTTGCTTGTGATTTAAATAATGCATTGGAGGGGCAGTTATGTATCTCAGAGAATTCCCATTATCTGGAGTATGCTTCCTATCCATGTGAAGCCAAGCCTTTTCCTAACTGTATTCAAGTGTAACCTGGAACAGTGGATGGAAGATTGAAAATTCACCCCAGTCTAACAGCTATTTCTCTGATGGACAGAGGTAGCAGTTAAATCTTACCCTAACATAAACCTTTTAAAAAAACCTGCAAGGCAAAACAGCCTGTGGGATACATTTGGATTGCATGGCAAGGCTTATAAAGGCCCCAGTGGTCATTAGCTTAGTATATACCAATGAACCTATAAATTGACTACATAGTTTACAGCCTCAGAGATGGAAGACATCTAAATGGTTAGAACTCAGACTTGGCAGTGACTCAGACCATTTGTTTCTTATCATAATCTTTAGAATCACATGAAAGAAAATAAGAAAAGCCTCCAGGCTAACTAGAAAATAGCTCAACAATATTGCATATGACTATATAGTGGAGGTGAAGAATAGTTTTAAGTGATTAGACCTGGTAAATAGAGTGTATGAAGAACTATGGAGAGAGATTAATGATATTGTCCAGGAAATGGCAGCAAAAAAGTCCAAATTAAAAGAAGATAAAGAATTCAAAATTACAGAAACTGTATCAGACTAAAGGTTTTTACTGAACAGCAAAAAGAGATAAGGAGGTATAGCTAAATAATAAGGTTAAAGAACTAGAAGGAATTAATAGAATGTAAAAGAAGCTTGCTGATGTTAACAGAAACTTCCAAGTAAAAATGGTCATGATAAAAGACAAATATGGGAGAGGCCTAACTGAAGTGAAATATATTAAGAAGTAGTGCCAGAAATATACCAAAGAACCTCATAAAAATGACCATAACATAAGTGGCAAAAACAGTGGTGTTTTTTTCTGACCTAGAGACAAACATCCTGAAGAGTGAATTTAAATGGGCCCTTAAAACCTTTTCTAATAAGACATTTTCAAGAAGTGAGGGTATTCAAGCTGAATTATATAAAATTCTGCAAAATGACATTGTTACTGTGTTGCTCCTAATTTATTAGCAAATTTAGAAAGCACAACAGTAGACTTTATTTATTTATTTTATTTATTTATTTATTTATTTGCATTTGTTTAACCAGGATAGTCCATTGAGCTCAAGAACCCGTTTTCAATGGAGTCCTGGGGAGAAAAGCTCCACATACATATTTAACAGAGAATGAGGATATACATAGACATTTCATGGGGTTCAACATGAGAAAAGTACCAAATACAGAGGATATACATATACATTTGATGGGGTAAGACATGGTTCAATTTATGTAATTAAACATGCAGAGACAGCTGAAACAAGGCAATAAGAATAACACCACATTTATAAAAAAAATTTTTTTTTTTTAATGGAACTTTAGATTAAAAAAGTAAATTAATATTCCAAACCCCAAAATAGACAATGATAAAGAGCGCTCAGGCTATGGACAGTTATATTTGTTTCATATACTAGCATGCAATGCTCCATATCCTGCAAGCTAAACTCTAATCATAAGTAGAGTAAGAACTGCATAATGTACAAGCTAGTTTTAGAGGGGGAAGAGGCACCCAACATTAACTTGCCAACATTTGTTTGATGATACAGAAAGCAAGGGGAATTCAGAACCATATTTACTTCTGTTTTATCGCATATACTAGATCCCTTAACTGAAGAAGCAAGAGTTAGAATGAATATGGAGTAACGTATTAATTTAAAAGTGGGAAAGAACTTTGTCAGTGCTGTATATTGTTACCCTGCTTATTTAAATTACATGCTGAATACTACATACAAAATATTGGGTTAGAGGAATCAACTGCTGGAATCAGAGCTACTGGAATAAATATTAATAGGCTCAGATATGCAGATGATACCACATTGATGATTGAAAGTGAGGAGTATGTGAAGAGTCTGTTAATGGCATTGAAAGTAGAAATCACAAAAAGTGCCTTGTTGTTCACTGTCATAGAAAAATAAGATTAAGTCATCAAGCTCTATCAATATTTGTAAAATAGATGGGGTTGCAGAGAAGGCAGCGACAAGTTTTATTTTCGCCAAGTGCAAGAAACTCTGCAGATGGGGAATGTAGTCATGAAATTAAAAGATGCTTGGTTATTTGGAGTCACGACAATTGTGGAAAATATATTAAACAGCGAATACATCATACTGTCAACAAAGGCCTGTATAGTCAAAGCTATATTTTTCTCAGTAATAACATGGGGTTGAGAGACCTGAACTATAAGTAAGGCTATGAACTGGAAAACTCATACTTTTTAATTGTAGTCTTGTAGACAGTTTTTGAGAATTTCATGGACTGCAAGAATATCAGATCAGTAATACTTAAGGAAGTAAACTCAGACTATTTGCTAGAAAGGTTTATTAGTACAATTTAAACTCAAATACTTTAGCCACATAGTGGAAAGATGAGCTATAATAGAAAAAAAGAGGCTGGAAAAGATAGAAACCAAAAGAAGAAGGGAGGGGTGTGGGCTAAGATGGATGGACAACATTAATAAAGCAATGAATATCAACTTGTAACAGCTTAAGCAATTGTTTATAGACAAGTCAGGAGCATTGAAATCCCTGAAGTCATGAGGGATCACCATAATAAAAGAAAAAACAACAACAGCTATATATTGTTTGAGTTGAATATATGTGTGTGTGTGTCTCCCTGTAAAGTCTGATGGTCTCAGCATTTAAGGTTTATTATGATAAAACTTGCTCAGCGAGACAAATAGGGTCGAGGATAATTATTTCAGTTAGCAAAATATAATTAGTTCTTCTTAAGAACGGGGAGAACTATTACAGTTCATTATCTCATTATCACTTAAGAAGATTTAGAGGTTTTTGAAAGAGACAAATGAGGAAAAATTGCAATTGGTACAATAGATTACCACTTAAGATTAGCCAAAAAGTTAAAGTGGTATTTAAACAAGGATTTGTTAGAAAGACTAATGCAGTGTTGTTAGGAGGGAGTTCCCCAAGAAGATGAAAAAAATGTTGCTTTCAATTATATTAAAAACCTAAATGTTAAACACAAAAATTCCACCAGCAGACAACCCACACTAGTAACCAGATATCAAAACTAAGTGCAGAGAAAAGCACCACTTTGGAAACACAGCAGTCACAGTTCAAAATATCCAGAAGTAAAATAGGCAGCAAACAGCAGGTAGCAGGTAAAATAAATCCAAGTACGGAAACACAGCAGTCACAATTTAAAATATCCAAAGGTAAAGTAAGCAACAAACAACAGGCAGCAGGTAAAATAAATCCAAGTTTAATGCATATACAAATTGGTAAGCACTTTCGCTATGGAATCATAGCTTCTTCAGACCCTAACAAAACATCTTTACTAAACATTTATATAAAATTGTCATAATACACAGACCACTCAAAAGCTAAAACTAATAAAACAATTAAATAGCTAAAGCTGAACTCACTAAAAAAGTGAACTCAGCAAAATGAACTAAACATTGCTTTTTCCTGTTCCTTCTTGCTTTTAAAACAGGTTTCAAAGATACAAATTCATTTAAACCTAACCCCATATGATAATGTAGTTTGGCTATTCATCTTGCTTCCCATCTTTCTGTTTCATTTTCAATGTTACCCAACCTAGCATTTTCATATATAACACCTAACACAGTAAAAGAAAACCTATGTGCTTTACCTTGCATCTGAACATGTTTAGCTAAGATATTGACAGTGTTACCTTTATTTATAGAATATATATGGTCCCTAATGCATTCACATAACCATCGGTTGGTTTTGCCAACATAAAATGAGCTGCATTGCTCACAGTTGGCTAAATAAACAACATTCATGGTGTAACAGTTAGGCATAACATTTTAAAAATATGTCTTCCCTGTCTGTGGATGAACAAACACATTACCCTCTCTAACATACTGACAAAAATTACAAGTGCCACACTTTTTGGCACCCTCTCCCCATAGCCCAATTTATCTGGATAACGCAACAACCTCTCTAAATTTGTCATGTTTCTGTAATAAAATTTAGAAGATGTGTCAACTAATGCTTTAACATATGAATCAGAGGTTAAAATATGCCAATTCTTTTTAATTACACCAGTGACCTTATTTATGTCACTGGAAAAAGTCATATGGACACAAAATATTGTCCCTTCTAACTTATCTGTACGGGTCCTGTGTGGGAGTTATAAAATAGGGTCTCCCAACACCCTTCTTAAGCTGGTAGGCACCACACATACTCTTAGCTATCTCAGTCACATAATATACCCTAGATTCAAAATCATCCTTCAGGGTCATGATAAATTCCTCAAACTCCCGGTCTTTAACATGTAGCCTAGAGATCCTTAACATTTGTCCCTTCAACACATTCTCAAACACGTGGTTAGGATGCATACTGCTACAATGGACCAAACTCAGTTTTTAACTATCCTTCCTAGAAAAGCCTGTAATAAGTCTATTACTGTCAGGCTCCCTCTTCACCATAACATCCAAATAGGGTATCTAAATATGGGACTTATTGGCAGTGAACCGTAAAAAGTCTGTAGTGGAATGAAGGTAGCAAATAAATTCATCTAATTCTACTATGGTGTCAGTCCAAACCATAAAAAGGTTATCCACAAATCGTTGGTAAAATTTTATTTGATGACCCCACTATCTCAAACTCACTATAAACTTCCATTCCCATACAGCCATAACAGCATTGGTGTAGCTAGTGGCAAAAGGTGTGCTCATAGTTATGCCAAGCCTCTGATGGTAATATCTATTGTCGAATGTGAAAATGTTATTCTGCAAAACTATCTGAAGGAGAAATACAATGAAATCAATCTGCCTAGCATCCAAATTGCTTCTCATTTTAATAAAATCCTTAACCATTATAATACCTTGCTGGTTAGCTATCACTGTGTACAGTGATACAACATCAAGTGCTACCAAAAGGTTACTAGATGGAAACACATCATCCTTAGTAAACCCATACAAATCAAGAAGAAATTGCTGTGCAACTTTTAACACAAAAACATAAGTGTTCAACACTGGTCTCAACTTTTTCTCTAGATAAATGGACATAGGTTCAGTGAGGCATCCTCTCAGCATCTATAGGTCTAAATGGAGGATGGCTTATGTTCTTATGAATCTTGGGTAAACCCTGAAATAATGGAACAAGAGGTAAATCAGCTTTTAGGTACCTGAACAAATCATCAGGAATAGCTCCTTCTAACTTAGCATTATGGAACAAACCATGAACACTGCTAATAAAACTATATAACTCAACCTTAGAAATACATTTATAAGTTTCACTATCTATATATATGTATATATACATATACATACATATAACATACATATATATATGATAAAAATGTCACTAGAGAGATATATGAGGCTAGTAAATGCATTGCAAACAGCAAGACAAAATACAACTTGTCCATAGAAGAACGTAACGTTCTACATGAATTGAGGAACAACAACACTATCAGGATTATGAAGCCTGATAAAGGTGGAGGTGTCGTTTTTTACGACACAACCATGTATAATGCTGTTATCACCGATATACTCCACAATTCAGGTAATTATGACACTATATCTCTGAACGAGATTAATATAGCCTACAGGAGAATAGACATGTATCTCGAAGAATACTATATTGAACAAAGAATTTCTGAAGATCAATACAATTTCATGTCAGTGCAGTTTCCCACTCTGTCAACTATAGTGGGGATACCCAAGGTACACAAAGACATACAGAACCCTCCATTTCGTCCCATCATATCTGGGAGTAAATCGAAGACGTTTCCCATTGGAGTGGTCATTGACACCTTGGTAAAACCTATCTATAAGGGGGTGAAGCATCTTGTAAAGGACTCTTGGGACTTTCTTAGGAATTTTCCCAACATTGAGTACCAAGGGAACATTCTTTTCGGAACAATCGATGTGATTGATTTGTTTAGCTGTATACCGATAGTAGAAGGTATAGAAGCTTTTACAAGAAGTTTGAGGAAACACACTGACATGACATGGAATAGGATCTCCTTATTGGCTGAATTAATAAGTATAGTATTGCAGAATAACTTCATATATTATGAGGGAGAAATGTTTAAACAAACCAGGGGTGTGGCTATGGGTGCGGCATGCGCACCCATATTTGCCAACTTGGTAATGTTGGACTGGGAGGAAAACAACATCTTTAACAGTCCATATTTTCCATCTATACTATATTACTCCCGGTTCTTGGACGATATTTATATATTGTGGCAAGGGGACAGCAATTCATATTCTGAATTTTTGGCATACATTAATGCAAGTAGTGAATTTTTAAAATTTACCTCGGAAACAAATAACACAGGGGTGCCTTACCTAGATACCTTAGTAAGCGTAGAAGATGGTTGTTTAAAATCTAGAATACATAGAAAAACCACTTTCACCAATTCTTATTTGGACTACAGTAGTTATTATCCAGTAAGGGTAAAAAGGAACATATTCAAAGGCCAATGCATTAGAGCCATACGAATGACTTCTAACTACTTAGACATGATTAATGAGATAGAATTTATTACAGCATTATTCTCAGATAGGGGATATGATACTGAAATTATGAAAGACATTTCTGCATATGTCATAAGTCAAAGGGATAACAGGTATACATCACTACTGGGAAGCAATAAGAAAATAGAATTGAATGACTCGTGCACATTTGGCTTAAACACTACACAAGTGAATGAGAATGGTGAATTAGTTCCTATGGTCAGCAAGAATAGCAATAAATATAACAAAGCATGTGTCATAGAATATGGCCCATTTAGCCACATCATAAAAGATATTTTGATAAAAAATTGGTATATATTAAAAGACGAACAGGCTGTAGCAGAAATTGTAGGAACAGGTCCTGTATTCATTAACAAAATGGGAAAGAACATTAAGAAATTGTTAGAAACCAAGTTAACAACTAAGAATGGAGGTGATATGCACACAGCAAAATGTGGGACATGCAATCAATGTTCCAGCATATATGAAAATAATCATATATTATTACACAACTTAAGCAATACTAAAATTGTATTACCTAAAGGAAACTGTAGGAATAATATGCTGGTTTATATTGCACTTTGTTCGGTCTGTCCCTCATTTTACATAGGGAAGACCGAAAGACAACTAAGACAGAGAATATACTCACACTTATACTGCATTAGACGCAGAGACATTAAGAACGCCCTTGCTAGGCACATTATGGAGAAAGGAACTGAACATAAATTCAAGTTCGCCATCTTAGAAAAAGTAAAAAATGACCCCAGAGGAGGAAATGTGAAGAACTATTTGCTATACAGGGAACTATATTGGCAGGTGCTAACAGATGCCACAACAGAACCAGGAATTAATGATACTATCTCTATCAGACCATTATTAATGCTAAACGCATAAAATCAGTTTTTTCCAATCAATTATATTAATAAATATGTGGATTTTAAATTGTGTATTAAACAACTAGAATATTTAAAAAGAACAAGATACTTATTACTATTATTAATTGTTCTGAAGTTATTTTTTATAATGAAAAACATTTATAATGTAAAAGTTTTTTTAAAAATCAATGAGCCACTTTGGCGCCTTTTTATGTATAAAAATAGATCTCAGTAATCATATCTTTGTGTTCTGATGAAACTCGCTGTGACGAGTGAAAGCGCTCAACACTCGATTTAACATTATTTGCATTAAATTCTCTTTTTATTTTAAAAAACGGTGGATTTATTTTGCTGAAATTTGCAGTGTGCGGATACTTCTGTTTGGTTTTTGTGGACTTGAGGATAACATCCAAATAGGGTATCTAAATATGGGACTTATTGGCAGTGAACTGTAAAAAGTCTGTAGTGGAATGAAGGTAGCAAATAAATTCATCTAATTCTACTATGGTGTCAGTCCAAACCATAAAAAGGTTATCCACAAATCGTTGGTAAAATTTTATTTGATGACCCCACTATCTCAAACTCACTATAAACTTCCATTCCCATACAGCCATAACAGCATTGGTGTAGCTAGTGGCAAAAGGTGTGCTCATAGTTATGCCAAGCCTCTGATGGTAATATCTATTGTCGAATGTGAAAATGTTATTCTGCAAAACTATCTGAAGGAGAAATACAATGAAATCAATCTGCCTAGCATCCAAATTGCTTCTCATTTTAATAAAATCCTTAACCATTATAATACCTTGCTGGTTAGCTATCACTGTGTACAGTGATACAACATCAAGTGCTACCAAAAGGTTACTAGATGGAAACACATTATCCTCAGAAAACTCATACAAATAAAAAAAGAAATTGCTGTGTATCTTTTAACACAAAAACATAAGTGTTCAACATCGGTCTCAACTTTTTCTCTAGATAAATGGACATAGGTTCAGTGAGGCATCCTCTCAGCATCTATAGGTCTAAATGGAGGATGGCTTATGTTCTTATGAATCTTGGGTAAACCCTGAAATAATGGAACAAGAGGTAAATCAGCTTTTAGGTACCTGAACAAATCATCAGGAATAGCTCCTTCTAACTTAGCATTATGGAACAAACCATGAACACTGCTAATAAAACTATATAACTCAACCTTAGAAATACATTTATAAGTTTCACTATCAGATAACATAGCATTCAAACTATTATAATCAAATTCATGGTTCATAACAATCACCATGGCCCCCTTGTCAGCAGATTTTATCACAATACTTCATTCATTCATAAGGGAGTGTAAAACACACCACTCTTCTGGTGACGAATTAACAAACCTGCGACCAGTTTTACCTTTCTGAAACACATTATAAATATCAGATTTACACATTCTCAAAAAACTTCTAATGTAGAATTATTGATAGGAACAAATGTACTACATTCACGGAATAAAACATTCTTATCAGAACCAGCCTCTCCAAACTGTATATTTTGTGCAAACAGTTTCAAATTAAAAATAACATCCAGCAGATCACAACCTTGTGATGGAATGAAAGATAAACCTTTACTCAAAATGGACACTTCTGCCTCAGACAGTACCTTCATAGATATATTGTTTATCAGCATTCATCTATCATGAACCACATTCTCTTCAAACTGTTGTTCTGCTTTCCTTCATGGCTCTTCTTCCACTTCCCTCTCCCTTGACTGCGTGAGCACATGTGTTTTGATGGGCTGTGGCAAAGTTGGAAAACCCTTCCCCATCGAAGCAGCAACAGTTTTCCTTCTATAACCACTGGTTCCTCAACAGTACTAGTCATAGCTGGAGTCATCCCTCTTTGGTTAGTATTCCCCTGGTTAAAAGTCTCATTGGGGAGAGTGGTATATACAGAGTTATCACTCAACATAGTAATTAATTTAGGAGAGTTACTTGGTGTTGTTTTAGCTAAGGTCATGTCATCATGGTCTTTAAATGCGTCAGAGGATACTGCTGTGTTTAATTTTTCATTTGTCACAGTTCTTGGCCAGGAAAAATATGATCAGCATGAAAATCACTTAAATTATGGTTACGTTTCTTCCTCTTACTGCTAATCAACTCCTTCTCATAGGCACTCACATTATCTATAATCTCATTGATGGCCAGATCAACCTCATCTGGTGACATTAGTGTATAGAGTTCACTTTCTTGTCAATGAATATCAGCACAAAGTGCAGTTTCTTTAGGCAGAAAAAGTCTATCAGCAATTGAAGGTAGTGAAAACTAGTCTCTAAATTAATTTTCTGCCAAGATGCGAATAATTCAGGGTAGCGAGTGCAATGCAAGGACATATTAAGAACCCTGAGGCACCTTGGTATAACTTTAAACTGTATAGAAGCTTCAAAATTCAGCCTCTGGTGTTGATAACGTTTAAGTTCATACAAATTATTTTCTACAGTCCTCAGTTTAGCAGCTAATATCTTCCTTACATCCCCTTCAACAGTATTAGATTCATTCAAAGAGTGCTCACTGCTCAACGGGGGGTTTATATCAACATTCAGAAACATTAGTAAAGATGTTGTTTCATTAGGGTCTGAAGAAGCTATGATTCCATAGCGAAAGCGCTTACCAGTTTGTATATGCATTAAACTTGGATTTATTTTACCTGCTGCCTGTTGTTTGCTGCCTAATTTACCTTTGAATATTTTCAGTTGTGACTGTTGTGCTGTGTTTCTGTACTTGGATTTATTTTATCTGCTGCCTGCTGTTTCCTGCCTATTTTACCTCTGGATATTTTGAATTGTTACTGCTGTGTTTCCAAACTGGTGCTTTTCTCTGCACTTAGTTTTGATATCTGGTTACTAGTGTGGTTTGTCTGCTGGTGGAATTTTTGTGTTTTACATTTTGGACTTTTTGGTTTTACCAGCAGAGCATGGCTGAAGGATTTTCTGGTAATCCAGATATAGACACCGCAATGAACCATGAGCAGTTAACAGTGAGAAACAACAGAATGACAAGATTTCTGAATGTTGATATAAAAATGAATAAGATACACCTTACACTGATCGACTACATTACAGTGACCATGAAACAGTGGTAAACCACTTTGCAATTAAGCCATGATAAAGGACAAATTATTATCCCAGGGATAAAAATTCAAAGAGGGATATTCCAGGGTGACTCTCTGTCACCATTGCTATTCTGCCTTGCCATTCACCTTGCCCTTAACCCATTAAGCTGTCTACTTAACAGCTTAGGCCATGGCTATAATTTGGCTTCTAGAAAACAACAAAGTGTAACAATTTCTCATTTTCTTTTTGTCGATGATTTAAAACTGTATATCTCATCAGATGATGAACTGAAAGCACAACTGCATGTGGTCAAAACTTTTTCAGATGATATAAGAATGTCATTTGGTCTTGATAAATGTGCAAAAGCAACCTTTAAAGTAGGAAAACTGCAGTACCACGAATACATCAGTTTGGGACAAGAATGTGATATAAATGAACTTGAGCAAGAGGGATATATAAATATTTGGGAATTGATAAAGGATCAACAATAAAACATGAACAAATGTGAATAAAACTTAGCAAGGAATACTTTAGAAGACTTAAATTAATCCTGAAAACAGCTTTGGCATCTAGGAACAAAATCCAAGCTATAAACCAATTTGCTCTTCCTATACTAATTTACAGTTTTGGAGTGATTGACTGGCCCCAAACATATTGGTTATATTAGACAGGAAAACAAAAAGGATGCTTCATGCTCACCAAATGATTTATAAAAATCAGTGTATGCCAAGATTATATATTCCCCATTCCAAAGGTGGGATGGGTCTCCTTGAAACTGATTACATGTATAGATCTGCAGTTGTGGGACCCCACACATATGTGCTGACCTCACAAGACCAAAACGTAGTGAAAGTTTTGAAACATGAGGAGAATAAATCTAAGATGACTTCTCTACTTAATCTAGCAGAAGCATATCGGCGTCAAGCAGGAATGGAAATCAAACCAGAAGTAGATAAAAATCTGGCAGCAACTGAATGAGCCAAAAAACAAAAGACAGATTATAAGTTGAAGGAGCAGATGAGAAGGCAAGAAATGTGGATAATGCATAAAAATTGTTGCAAGTATAGAAAGCTTCTGGAAGAACCTTATATTGATCAGGAACAAATGCAGGAATGGTTAAGGAGAGGCGAATTCAAACCAAGAGATGAAAGGTTAATATTGGTGGATCAATATAGTGGACTACGTACACGCTGGTTTAGAAAGTCCATTGAACATATGGGGGAAACAGACAAATGTATGTTTTGTAAAACCAAATTAGAAACAGTCGCATACCTTGTTGCTAGTTGTGACATACTAATGATAGAAGGACTTCATACTGAAAGGCATAACAATGTGACAAGACTGTTGCACTGGGGATTGTGCAAACATTATGGTATTGAAGTGGCTGAAAAATGCTGGAAACATGAGCCATAAAGCATCATAGAAAATGATGAAGTTTATATCACATTGGATCACCCACTACCAACTGTTCAAAGATAGATGGTAGAAAACCAGATATAGTGGTCCTTGAAAAGAAGACAAAAGTAACATTGCTCATTGAAATCACACTTCCAGTGACTACAGTGTCTTGTGTATATAGAGAGACACAAAGTGATAAAATATCAGGATCTGCAGGCAGAAATGAAAGCAATGTGGAAGAAAGATACCCAGACAGTTCCAACAGAAGTAGGAGCAACGAGTCTTATAAAAAAGAATCTACAATCGTATTTAGATATGTTACCAATCCATGTAACCCCATATGAATTGCAGGAGTCATTACTGGGCACATTGTGGGTGCTGCTAAGAGCACTTTTGGCTGACATCAAAGACTGAAACAATACTAATTTCATGAACTTTATCACACTTTGACTTAGGAATGGGGGGTCCATTCCCATCATGGTATTAGAAACTCAAAAGATTTGAAGAAATTAAAAAGAAAGAAGTTGATCTAATTCATCTGATGTAAAGCTAAGCATATTCCATAATCTTAAAATACTAAACTACACATGGAAAGTAAAACTGTGAATCATTTGCTTAACACTCTCATACCAAAAAAGCACTTTCTTTCTCTGTATTAAGAACTTCTTACAGTGTACACATAGTGCTAAGTAAATAACTGACAGTTTTGCTTTCAGTGTGTGGTTTAGAATTTTTACAAATTTTTAAAAGGGTTTCTTAATTGTAATCCCTGATCTAGAGAGATGCATAATATCTATGCCATTGTGTTTCTATCGTGGAAATTGATTTTAGCATTAGGGTTTCTGATCTGGTATTTTTCCCCTCAGTGATGCCTTCCAGATGCACAGTCTCCAACAGAGCAGGATCAGACATTGCCTTATAGATCAGGCAGATGTCACATATAAGCAACCTGTAAAAAGCATAATATAATTACAGTTCCATAAACATTTCTGAATAGTTCAACCATTCCAGTATTATGATTTTTCTAGTAAGGCAGTATTATACCTTGTTAAGTTCTTTCAAGTGCCTTTTTCAAATGCTACAGACCACAGCACTGTAATCAATAATGTGTTGGATTAGTAGGATGATTGTCCTAAAAAAGTGTAAAAATGCATACATTTCCTGTACCGTGTAATTTCTAGAAATTCTGTGCATTTTCCACATGATAATGGTTTAAAAAATGACTGCAGACACAGCTCCAAAAACAGAATACAAAAATAAATGGTGATCTAGAAAACAGAGGGAGAGCATTACTTTTATGTTTGCATTATTTTAATAAACATCTTCCAGTGTGTTCCCAGACAACTTTTTCTTTTAATTTTCTATACATCATCAGTCTACATTTTTAAATAGCCAGCTAAATAACCATCCATAGTATAAACACTAATATATAGAATGCTGAGTGAATCCATCGGTGTTATAATTTAGATTGAAACACTCATATTAAAAAGACCTTAAAGGCTTCTTACTTTGCATTTCTGGGTATTTTATCATCATTAGAAATGCCCACTGAAGTGTTGAAGATGTAGTCTCTAATCCAGCAGAAAAAAGATTCATCGTTGACACGAGAAGGTTTTCTTCATCAAAGTAGTTATCTGGCTTTTTCATTTCCTTTAAAACAGAATAATTTTTTTTACTGATAATGCTGTAAACAAACAAGCATTTTATATACATTTTAAAACAATGCTAGTGTTCATCAGAGATGCAGTTCTGAGGATTTAAAAAATCTTAATAAAACCAAAAAGAACGTTGGTTAAGCATCAGTTGGTATGATAGTAAAACACAAAAAACAACCATAGCAGTGTACTAGAAGATTTAATAACAAAAGACAAGCAAAGCTTTCAGGTTCAACAACCCTTCATCAGTGCAGAATAAAACAATCAGTTAAGGTGTGTTTAAATGGGTCTGGGATTGTTGAGCGAAAGCTCGTTTCACCGAAAATAAAACGGGTGAGCACACTTACGTGAAAGTGCGTTTTCACTAAAAATGCGCTTTCACTAACGTGAGCTCAAAAAAAAATGACAGAATGACTGTTGCTGAGATTGCGGTACAGTGGGTATAAGGGAATATTCCCTTTTCCCCACTGTAGTGCAATCCCGGAGTGAGAATATAAAAGTAGGGAGGGTGTGGGGGCACAGCCTCCTACATGGGGGTGTATGCATAAACATGTTTAGTGTTTTTTAAAAGCACTTTTGCTGAAGTGTGCTTGACCATTTCAGTTTCATTGAAACGTGCTGTCAGTAATTAGTCCTAGATCCATTTAAATACATCACTCTATTAAGCACAGCCAATAAAAACATGCAAACAATTAATGATCCATTTTAACTAATGTCTTAAGATATCTCATTACTAACTTGTATTATAATAAAACTCATTAAACAAACATTATACTAAACACCTGAAGAAGCGTAGTTTATCTACGTGAAAGCGCTTGTGTTTTTATGGCTTAAATAAAAGACTTTTTACTCATCCGACTCTTCCATGTGGTGACTCCTGTTTGGATCTAATATCAGCCATTATACTAAACATGCAATATATATATATATATATATATATATATATATATATATATATATATATATATATATATATATATATATATATATATATATTCATACATAAACACATATAATATTCTACATATCTCATTTTAAATATATTTGTCTTTCTTTTAAGACAGGTTTAAGCATAATCATCTGATTGATCCCAGGAAATGAATCTGCCTGCAACTGTAAAATCCATTCATATTCTTTTAATTCAAGTTTATTGTTTAGATCACCTCCTCTTATGTTCTTATTAATAATAGTTAGAACTCTAAAAGTAAGCATATGTTTACAGTCATTCTCATAAACATGTTTAGCAAGTGAATTTGTTAGATTATTCCTTTTTATATCTGATTTATGCTCTATGATTCTGTCTCTAAGACGTCTAGTAGATTTTTCTACATAAAAATTTGAGCATACCTTACTTACATGTTGCTAGGTAGACTATATTACAGGAATTACAAGTTGTGAAACACTTAAACATATAAATCTTATTGGTAGTAGGATGTCTAAAACTGGAACAACAGCTGCAGCCTTTCTTCGTAGGATGTATAGCACTAGTGTTACATTTAATGCCCTTATAGCATAGCATTTATTTCAAAGCCATACAATTTCATAACAAAAATATAGGTCTATCATGGACAATGTTCAATAGTTCTGGTATAGTTTTTAAAATACTCCAGTTGCTAACAATTATTTTCTTCACCCCATCACTACATCTACTAAATGTATTGGGATATCAGAGTATATTGCTATCTTTAGCTTCACCATCCATTCTATCCAACATACCACTAGCACTAAAATAAGGTTGGACTTGGGTGTTTCTTATAGTCATAATCTCATTCATTACACTGTTCTCATCATAACCCCTATTCGTGAACTCATTAGTAATTCCATCCATCTGTTCACAACATTTTTCCATAGTTTTATTTAATTTACATGTACGTAGATATTGTCCTCTAATAATTCCTTTGAATACATGCGGGGCATGTATGCCTGTATAATGCAGCTATTTATTCTTATGAAGAATCTTCTTATGGACAGATGTCTGTATGTTTTCTCCATCAAAAAGGAAGTCCGCATCCAAAAATTGAATATTATATGGTGAAGTAGATATAGAAAAATGTAGGAAGTTAGTGCTCTTATTTAGGAATTCCACAAATTCATCCAGCTCACTATAACTACCTTCCAAATAAAAAAGACATCATCCACAAAGCGTTTAAAGAAAATGACTTTAGAATGATAGCAACGTGGGGCATTATACACAAATTCTGTCTCCTGTTTATCTAAAACCAAGTTTGCGTAAGTATTGGCAATGGGAGTACCCATTGCCACTCCTGATACCTGATAATAAAATTTATTATCAAATGCAAATATATTATTATCTAATACGAGTTCAAAAAGTTCACAGATGGTTTCTGTCTATTGGATAATCCATCATATCTACAGAGTAATTCCCTAATTGAATTCACCCCATAATCTTTAGTGATCATTGTAAATAATGATTTTATGCCAAGCACAACAAACAAAAAGGGCATATGTTTTCTACTTTCAAAATAATGATGTAATTGTTTTAGAAAGTCACCCGTATCCTTGATGTAACTTTTTACATATTGAAGATAACTACCTAATATACCCTAATTTAAAAAAATCTACAAAGGCAGTTAAAAGTAAATAACTAAACTGGCCACTGAATGCACAATATTCTGAATATGTGAATTGTTGTTTTATAAATTTTCAGAAGAGGCATGGTTATTAAGATGAAGTCTCAGGTAGATCATAAAGAATAGTTAAGAATAGTTAAGCAAAGTGTTAACTAAACTGAAGGTGATTTTGTCAATCATGAAATTATGGATATGGTTTTACAAAAACAGAATCAGTGTTCATTTGTGGTATATTTATTTATTATATGACTAGCAAATAAAAATTAAAGACCAAAGGTGGTATTTAGAAACAAAAAAACACATTATGTTACATGAAAATAACATGGTGTGTTGCCACATGCAGAGAGGGGGGCAATTCAGAGGCACAGGTAGAGCTCATTACTGATGAAATATATGCATTGCATGCAAATAACATAATGACATGCAAATGGACATCAACAGCCTAATGACAGCCATCACATATGCACAATATGAAATCTAACAGGGCAACATGATTCTGAAATGAATAAAAATAGTGCAATAACAATGTATAAAAATGGGCAATGAGCTGTGGTGAACCTCTTTTCCAAACACCAGGATTTTCTTGTGCACAGGAGCACCATCACCCTATAATGCTAACAGTAATCTCACAATTATCTGAACAGCACATGTGAGTGGTCAACTTCAGAGGCCATATTCATGATGCTGTACCTTGTTAAAGCCAGTATTCATGATATTGTGCCTTGTTAGAGCCCATATTCATGATGTTGTACCTTGTGAGAGCCTGTATTCGTGATGTTGTGCCTATTAGAGCCAGTATTCATGATATTGTGCCTTGTTAGAGCCAGTATTCATGAAATTGTGCCTTGTTAGAGCCAGTATTCATGATATTGTGCCTTGTTAGAGCCAGTATTCATGATGTTGTACCTTGTTAAAGCCAGTATTCATGATATTGTGCCTTGTTAGAGCCCGTATTCATGATGTTGTACCTTGTGAGAGCCTGTATTCGTGATGTTGTGCCTATTAGAGCCAGTATTCATGATATTGTGCCTTGTTAGAGCCAGTATTCATGATATTGTGCCTTGTTAGAGCCCGTATTCATGATATTGTGCCTTGTTAGAGCCAGTATTCATGATGTTGTATCTTGTGAGAGCCTGTATTCATGATGT
Source organism: Protopterus annectens (assembly GCF_019279795.1). Classification (NCBI taxonomy): domain Eukaryota; kingdom Metazoa; phylum Chordata; order Ceratodontiformes; family Protopteridae; genus Protopterus; species Protopterus annectens. The sequence goes on from NC_056746.1 coordinate 412,341,683, forward strand.
TGTGCCTATTTAGAGCCAGTATTCATGATATTGTGCCTTGTTAGAGCCAGTATTCATGAAGTTGTACCTTGTTAGAGCCAGTATTCATGATGTTGTGCCTATTTAGAGCCAGTATTCATGATGTTGTGCCTTGTTAGAGCCAGTATTCATGAAATTGTACCTTGTTAGAGCCAGTATTCATGATGTTGTACCTTGTTAGAGCCCGTATTCATGATGCCGTACCTTGTTAGAGCCCGTATTCATGATGCCGTACCTTGTTAGAGCCCGTATTCATAATATTGTGCCTTGTTAGAGCCAGTATTCATGATATTGTGTCTTATTAGAGCCCGTATTCATGATATTGTGCCTTGTTAGAGCCAGTATTCATGATGTTGTGCCTTGTTAGAGCCAGTATTCATGAAGTTGTACCTTGTTAGAGCCAGTATTCATGATGTTGTACCTTGTTAGAGCCAGTATTCATGATGTTGTGTCTTGTTAGAGCCAGTATTCATGATGTTGTGCCTTGTTAGAGCCCGTATTCATGATGTTGTGTCTTGTTAGAGCCAATATTCATGATGTTGTCTTGTTAGAGCCAGTATTCATGATGTTGTACCTTGTTAGAGCCCGTATTCATGATGTTGTGTCTTGTTAGAGCCAATATTCATGATGTTGTCTTGTTAGAGCCCGTATTCATGATGTTGTACCTTGTTAGAGCCCGTATTCATGATGTTGTGTCTTGTTAGAGCCAATATTCATGATGTTGTCTTGTTAGAGCCCGTATTCATGATGTTGTACCTTGTTAGAGCCCGTATTCATGATGTTGTGTCTTGTTAGAGCCAGTATTCATGATGTTGTGCCTTGTTAGAGCCCGTATTCATGATGCTGTGTCTTGTTAGAGCCAGTATTCATGATGTTGTAGCTTGTTAGAGCCAGTATTCATGATGTTGTGTCTTGTTAGAGCCAATATTCATGATGTTGTACCTTGTTAGAGCCAGTATTCATGATGTTGTACCTTGTTAGAGCCAGTATTCATGATGTTGTGTCTTGTTAGAGCCAGTATTCATGATATTGTGCCTTGTTAGAGCCTGTATTCATGATGTTGTATCTTGTTAGATCTCGTATTCATAATGTTGTGCCTTGTTAGAGCCAGTATTCATGATGTTGTGCCTTGTTAGAACCAGTATTCATGATGTTGTGCCTTGTTAGAGCTAGTATTCATGATGTTGTGCCTTGTTAGAGCCAGTATTCATGATGTTGTGCCTTGTTAGAGCCAATATTCATGATGTTGTGTGTTGTTAGAGCCCATAGTCATAATGTTTTGCCTTGTTAGAGCCAGTATTCATGATGTTGTACCTTGTTAGAGCCAGTATTCATGATGTTGTGCCTTGTTAGTGCCTGTATTCATGATGTTGTGCCTTGTTAGAGCCAGTATTCATGATGTTGTACCTTGTTAGAGCCAGTATTCATGATGTTGTGTCTTGTTAGAGCCAGTATTCATGATGTTGTGCCTTGTTAGAGCCAGTATTCATGATGTTGTGTCTTGTTAGAGCCAGTATTCATGATGTTGTACCTTGTTAGAGCCAGTATTCATGATGTTGTGCCTTGTTAGAGCCAGTATTCATGATGTTCTGCCTTGTTGCCCCTGGAACTAATAAGCCATCACCTCTATGACCAGAACATAGTTGCCTGATTTTGTGTGAGGCACTATATCAATTAGTAGACATGCGCTGCCCTCACATGATATTACTGGGGATACATGTACTTCCTATCCCAGTGGAAATATAACTATCCTTTCTATGGGCTTTTTGGCATCGAACCGGAGGAAAGATAGGAATTTTGCAGCCATTGGTCTCATGAATCCTACAGTAGTTATTCTGCATGTGGAGCAGCATATTTGGTTCCGCTGGACAACAGAGGACAGTACCACCACAATACCAACATTCTATAATATAGCCCATTTCTCTGAAGTCCTGGAGGCCTTTCATTGCACCCACAATGATGTTAAGGTCCCAACTGCTCTACATTTATCTGCCACATCAACCAGAAGACCTTCTACTTCATCAGCTGCCACGTGGTGTGCAGTTGACAGGAGTCTCCTGCAAGATATTTTTGGTCTGCACTGTGCACAATATGGTGCTACAGAAGCAGTTCCAACATGGGGATACCATAAGACCACCAGTCAGGCTTCAGGCAGCAGAGGAGGAGCTGGGTGAGGAGTGATCAGAGGAAATGGCTGCAGCTGTAACCCTTGCAAAGCTGAGGTAGCCACAATAGATTGCAGCACTGGTAAAGAGGCAGCATTTAGTCTACAACTATAAGTTAAGTCTAAGAGAACAAACTGATATATGCACTCATACACCCCACCTATGTTGTACAGTATATTGTCTGGCCATGCTGTGCATCACACCTTACCTTATCATTATAGGTCCGAGTGGTTGGCAGGCCACAATCATCACCATTTGCAGAGGTGGAGTAGGCTGCAGTAACAAGGGAATGCAATACCTACATAGGTGGAAGGGCTATGGGTAGGTTTATCCAGTAGATACACATGAAGACCTTGGGAGAGTCAGGGACTACATTCTCTAGGGAAATGGTGGAGCTAACAGACCAACAATCAAAAAAACACTACAATTCAATCCAATAGTAAGGACATAGTGAAGTAATTAGTTCATCTCTCTATATAGTGGGACTGTTTTTATTGTATTTTGGTTCTGATGAAGTCCTATAAGGATGAAGTGCTTAACCTGAAATAAATTTTGATTTTAAGCATAATATATGTGTGGTGTCAGATCTGTGTTCATACAGATGATAGTTGCTTTTTGGTTGGTGCATTTTCAGCCATATTGTTGGTTTGAATTGTAATTTTTTTTGGTTATTGGTCTGTCGACCTGTACACAACCCAGTTTGTACAGAGGAAATTTCTAAATACACTGTCTATATTTTTTATTTTCTTTTTATAGAGTTTTCTCCCTTTGACGACAGAGTTGTTGGATTTCAAGATGAAGTATCTTTTTTTCAAAAAGAGAACTCACTAGACTAGTGGAACTATTTAGTCAAACCATTATTTCCACCTAGGGAATCAAAAATGCTTGCCCTCGGGATGGTTTCTGGACTGCAGCAGTATCCAGTAACTTTTCAACTGGTGAAAATCGAGCCACTATGAATGGCATTATGGAAAATAATAATGGAATACAAGGGTCTAGTGTGATACTAGACAAGACCTTATCACTGTTTTTAATAACTCCAGTGAGACCAGTGACCATAGCCAGAATATGCCGACTAATAGTGATGCAAAGCAAATTCTACACAATGGTCTACATAAATCTGGTATTGTGACAAATTCATTTCAATGCTTTGGTCCTGATAATCCGAATGGAGTTAGGATACAAACTGATTCTACCATTGATTTAACCCATTCAGTATTAAACAACAATAATTTTAGTTTCCAGGACTGGCTAAACAAGATATACTGCTTTTCTGATGGACCTCTATCCACTACTTTAGTGGCTAAGAACTGGTTCCCTTTACTGGAAGAAAATATTCGGGAACTGGAAAAGAAATGTTTTAAACTAAGGGGCTTGCAAATAAAGAACCAATACTTTAGGAAACGTTTGACCCTAAACATTGTGCCCCAAGGACTTAGATGTTATACATTTCAAAATGGAGTCATTTTTGGGTCTGTCTACTATAATGAACTAAGGGACATGTTTGACAGACACGAGTTTGAACTAATGCAGGCTATGTATAACCACAATGAGAGCAAGATTTGCACCTTATTGGATGATATTAATACAGTAAACAATAACATTCTTTCTGATATATTATTTAATTCGGGTTTACTATCAAAATGTTGAAGTGACTTACCATGACTATGCACATCTCCGAACCGGAACAATAGAAAACCATGCAGCCGACTGCTCAGGCTGTCAATCCTTTTGAAGGAAAGAATTGACATTCAACCACTCACCATCCAGAAAATACAATGACTAGTATGCAGACAAATTTCTACTGTTTTGCAGGGGGTCAACCCCCCTGCACCCCCTCACACCCTGCTACTTATATATTCTAACTCCAAGATTGCACTACAGTGAGGAAAAGGGTAATTTTCCCGATCCCCGCTGTAGTAAGATGCACTTCAAAACACTAACCCTCAAAACTGTGAACACAAGCTACGTATCAATGTTTCAAAGTCAACAGAAATTGTGTTCACAGTTTTGCCTCTCTGCACCTCCATGCTCAACATTCTTACAGTCAACGTAAGTCACTTCAATATTTTGATAGTAAACCATTTGATTCTTATAAATCAACATATGATCAAGTATTTACTAAAGTGGTTAAGCACTGTGAGGTCATTAAAAAGAGAAAAAAGGGGGAAATTATTAGGGATCAGAAACAACACAGTAATAATTTAGCATATCCCCTTAATAAGGGGCATTTTGTCAATCACTACAGTGAAATAGGTGAAGGGGATAATAGTGAAGTTTTATTAGGTGTCAAAAATACCACTAGTCTTATTAATAAATATTTCACTACGTTTGGACCTAATATAGAGAATAATGAATTTAATGCAGAACCTTTAGAATATCCCTACGCTTGGGGCTCAGAATATGAATGGAACCAGGAAATTGGAGGGGGGGTATCCAACATTTGGTATCAGGGGAAAAAAGAAGGGGAGAGGGGAGACACTAGAATGGAAGAAGAGGATAACGATGGAGAAGAAATACTGAACTGGACTTTGGGGTCAACAGGTGTTGTGAACATTAAGATACACACCCAATGTGCTTTTAATATTTTTAATTACTGTTGCCTTGATATTCAACCTGAGTTGTTTACTTTATTTGAGAAAGGATTCCATTTTCTTCTTATTAAATACCTCAATATTGTTGACACTATAATTGAATTTAAACACTTCATTAGGAAAATCAATTTGGCCCTGTTTTTAGGGGCAAAGGGTGTCCTAACATTTCTAGTAACAAAGAGTTGATGAGAAAAAATATTTTTAACCTTTGTTACCACCCCATTGTTCTGGTCTTTGAATTTAATGTTATCAAAGATTTATACAAATTGGCAAGACATTACAAAAAGAACAAATGGAAAACTCTCAAGCATAACAAAAAACATTTACAACAAGGATTATGTGAAGACAACGCCATTAGGGAATGAAGCTCAGCAAAGGGGGGTGTAGTTTTATTTGATTCTGTTGACTATCCATGTGCTATGAAAACATTTTAGAGAATGAAACTGCATATTCTATAGATTCCAGAAATGAAATCAGTTACAGGAAAATTGAATATTCTGGTTTAGCCAAGGGTATATTACAAGGAATGTTTATTAATTTTATTACAGAAATTTCCCAGGATCCCTTGTATTTTTGGAATTCCAAAGGTTCACAAAAATACTAATAATACAACATTTAGATCTATTGTTGTTTCAAAGGATTCCAAAACTTATACCTTGGCTGTGTATGTGAATAGAGTATTGAAACCAGCTTTTGGTAAGGTTACTCATTTATTTAAGGATTCCTGGGATTTTTTTTGTAAGTTAAAAGAACAGCTATATCATGATGAGACTGAGTTCCTTATCATTGATGTAGTTGATTTATTCACTAGAATCCCATGAAATGAGGGGCTTGATTATTTTACTATGGCACTAAGAGAATTTTATTTTTTAACTAGTGATGACATCTGGATAATTTCAACGTGCACTTAATTAGTTTTAGACAATTTTTGTTGTTGTTCTTTGAAGGGAAATTATACAAACAGGTCAAGGGGGTGGTAATAGGTTCATAGGTAGGTACTAGGCTATCAGCCCTAGGGCATATACAAGCCTAGCCAAAAAGGTATCCTGACTTTCGTCACCCAAGAAAATTATTTTCCTGTGCCCCTGTCGAGCTGAGCCACAGAGGTGATCCCCGGGGTGAATTTCCTATTTCCCATCCAATCATCAAGATTTTTCTTGAAGAGTGCTAATGAGGAGCTTTGTTTGATATAGATAGGTAGTTGATTCCAGAGTATGGGAAGTCTCTGTGCCAGGAATCTATCCCTCCAGCATGTTCTGTTTATTGTGGTGACAAGGTTTAGGTCCCTAGAGCATGTAGCTCAGAGGGAGTGGGATTTCTTTAAGTGGAGCATGTCCAACAGCTCTGGGTTTGACACTTTGTATGTTAGGCAGAAATCACCTCTGAGTAGGCGATATGCGACAGAGTAAAGCTGGAGTTTTTTGAGATGGTGTGCGTAGGGCATCTGTTTGAGTCCAGTAATCCTCTTTGTGATGTATTTCTGCGGCCTTCCCAGTTGTTGTAGATGTCTTGTGAAGTACATACCAAGAGGGGCGTTGTACTCTATAATGGGTCTAATGAGTGATGAATACAGCGGAACAATGGCCTCTTTTTCCTGGTTGAGAAACCGTTTGTGATGTTGTGTGCTACAAAGAAGGATTTCCTGACTACTGTGGCGATGTGATTATCAAAGGAGAGGCTACTGTCCACCTGTGTCTCAAGGTCTGTTATCACACTTTCAGTGTTAGGTAGACTACCACCTATGTGGTAGCTCATGTGTACAGAGTTTTTACCAAAGGCGATGACAATGCACTTTTTGGAACTGAGCTTGAGGCCATGGAATTGACACCAGGCATCTGTCTCAGTGAGGCCCGCTTGTAGGATGTCCACATCATTAGGAGTTTCGATTATAGCTCCTAGTTTGCAGTCATCTGCCATCTTCATTAACCAAAGACCTTCTTTATTAGTGTGTACTTCAGAAAAGTAGTTATGAAACAGGAGAAGACCCAGGACTGAACCCTGTGGTACTCTACTTGTCACTGGTCTGAAGTCAGGTTTGGAGTCTGTTACTTTCACAGTGTAGGTTCTGTCAGTGAGCCAGTTGGCAACCCATCTTGTGACATAGGGATTTACACCTAGTTTAGTGAGTTTGTAATTCCAGAGTGGAGGATGGTGTCAAAAGCCTTGGCAAGATCGAGATAGGCTGTGTGAACCACCTTACCCTCGTCTACGGCTTTGGGGACTGCTTCAAAGAAGTCAATCAGGTTTAGGAGTCATGATCTGCCTTTTACAAACCCAAACTGGGTGGGGTCCAGAGTTTGTAGATTACCAATGTCTTTGTTTATAAGTTCCATGATGATATGTTCCATGGCCTTGCAGACCAGGCTCGTTAGGCTAATGAGGCAGTAGTTCCCAGGGTCCGTGGTGGCTCCCCCTTTGTGGAGTGGGATAACCATTGCTGTCCACCATTCAGTGAGCACAAAGCCTGAGGTGAGGCTATGATTGAACATGGTGCTTAGGTGGGGTGCCAGTTCATTCTGTAGTTCATGTAGAATGCAGCCTGGGATGTTGTCAGGTCCCATGGATGCTGTGTTCTTGGCTTTGGAGAGTGTGTTTTTTACCTGTGCAGCCATGATTATAGGAACTTTGCATTCTTCTGCTATAGAGATGGGCCCTTTAGGGGGTGGGGGGGTAAAGTTAGCCCTGAACCTATCTGCCAGGATGTTGGCAATATCAGTTGGTTCTGTATATTTAGTGCCATTGTGCTGTAACTCAGAGCAGATCTGAGTGCTGCCATTGAGATTCTTGACATAGCTATATAATGCTTTGTGGTTGTCTTTAGAATCAGTGGTGATTTTGTTTTCATAACTAGCTTTGGAGGATTTTATGAGGGATCTCAGCTTCTTACTGAGGCTGGCCAGGGAGTTCTTCCAGTCATGGGATTTTACTTTTTTTTGCAACAGTTTCTTTCTTCTGTTGTAGAGTTTGTTTATGGCATGGGACCTCCAGATCAGCTCACTTTTTTTTGGAGGACAGCATCTTGGTTCTGTTAGGAATAGCATGATCCATGCACTCGTGTAAGTGCTTAGAAAGTGCATTTGCGTAGGATTCAGCAATCGTACCTCTATTGTCCATCAGCATGGGTGCCGTGAAGTTTGCCATTTTTGTCTTAAGAAGAGTGAAGTTGGCCTTGGAGAAATTTTTTACGATGGTTTCCCTAATGGGAGGTGGGGGCGGGATGTGGATGTCTAGGCTGATTAGCTTGTGGTCAGATCTGACCAATGAGGAATTGACCTTTGGTGTGGAACACTGGTCACCCATGTTGGTAATGACCAGGTCTAGGATTTCTGTCCCTGGTAGGGGTGTGGATAAGTTGATCCAAGGCATTGGAATTTATGAATTCCGGAAAACAATGAGGAAAAGAGTTGGTACATGAGTAGTTTTCCCAGTTAAAAGTGGGGTAGTTGAAATTGCCCATTATTAGGGTGTTGGGTTGTACCCTAATATTTTCCAGTGTATCAAGAAATGAGGAGTGGGAATCCTGGGGCATGGTGGGGGATCTGTAGCAAGTTACAATTTGGATTGCAGTCTTGCCCAGAGTTAGTTGCACTTGGACAATCTTGGATGCATTATGCTGAGCAACTAGCCTGGAGGTCTGGATATCCTTAATGAATATGGACATCCCTCCACCTTTAGTGTTTCGGTCCAGGTTAGGTGGCCAAAAGGTGTGGTATGAATTATAGCCTGGTAATGCAGGGGTGCTCTCTGGAGCCTTGAACCAGGTCTCTGTCACTGCACAGATGTTGATGTTCTCCTTTTTAAGGAGTGCGTTGAGTGAATGCATTTTGAGGTTTAGACTTCTAGCATTGAGTAGCATTACCCTCAGATTTTGCTTGCTTGTACCTGTTACAGTGGTGAATTTGTCATTTGGACCTTGCCTAAAAAAGGCACTATAGGGGTGGCAAGAGCCTTAGCCAGTATCCGGAATCCCAAGGGTGACAGGTGCAGGCCATCTCTGGCAAAGCATCATGGTCTGTCAATCATGTCATCCCAGGCAGACAGATACTGAATTCCCTTAGAATGACACCAGAAGCTTAGCCAATTGTTGAAGTCAGTTATTTGGTCCTTGTACTGTGGTATCATTCTGGGTGATGGCAGGATGCTACTCAGGGCTAGGGTCATACCTGCCTGGGCTACAAGATTGGAGAGCTCCTCCATGTCTCTTTTCATGTAGTCCAGGAAGGTACATCTCAGGTCATTCACACCAACATGGACAATGACAGAGTCATATTGGTACTTGTTGTGGAGTGACCTGAATGTATGTGTTATGTGGTGGATCCTGGCACCCAATAGGCAGCTGACAGTAACTTTCTCCTTGTTTAGCCTGGTGAGTGGAACATCAGTGTGCCTGACTATAGTGTCACCTATGGCTAGAGTGTTGGGTACGTTGTTATGCCTTATGGGCTGTGGTTGAGTGTCACACTGAGTTTGTGGGCTATGTGTCATTTGGGTTGTGTTGGGGGTGGAGGTTGCATGTGTTTCTGCTTTTGAGGTCTCTGTTGCTTGAGCAGATTTTTATTGAGAGCCTCTGTGAATGTAGGTGTATGTTTTGTGTTGCTGTGTGTGTGTGTTTTGGTGGTGTAGATTTTGAGGGACTATGTGATGAGTGTGGTGTGGTGCAAGTGTTTACCTTCTTCTCTTGACTGTCTAGTCCGGTCTTGGGTGAAGAGAGCTTTGCTTCCAGTTTGGCTATATAAGTGCATCTCTCACAGGTTGTAGTGTTGGGTGGTAGGAGGAGAGGGTTGTCTGTGTACATGAGGAAATTGCATTGCCCCAAGATGCCCAGATTCATCAGGTAGATAGGAGAAAACACCAGGAGCTGACAATTAGACATGCCTGGATAGGTGCTTATTTATTAAGTACTACAAACTGTTTTCCTCTAGACGAGTGGGGAAAGTTGAATGCTGTATTAATTTGTAGCTTATTTAGTGCTTACAACGAGTTGTGAACAAGTAAATGCTGAGCTCAAAGAAACAGATTTGAGTGCTAAAACTAAAAAAACTGGCCAGTTCTAAGGGACAATTTGAAAAGCAGACTTTATGGCACCAGGAATAGTTTAACCCTAGCTAAGCGGTGATGCATAAAGTGTATATATTTTTTTTAATATAACAGTAGCAAATGAGCAAACTGATTTAAAATTAACAAATAAAAAGCTAAAAATGGAGCCCCGTTCCAGCAGTCTTCAATCAGACAGCTTCTAACTGCACACTCCTGCCACTAGAGTGCAGGGGAACCTTCTCCAAAAAAAATGGTCTGGATTCGTGCTCAAGTTATACAAACAAAGCTAGATTCAGCAGGTCTGAATTTAGTCTATGCTACAGCAAACAAGGCGTACCAATTTCAGAAAGAAACAGTTCAAATAATCAGGCACAATAAGCCTTTAACCAGAAACTCCCAGCTCAGAAGGGCAGAAACAACCCTCTCCTCCCACAAGAGTGCAGACCACACCTTCTTAATGTAAAATAACTGTCCCGAAGCCCAAGTGTTTAAACCAGAACTAATACACTTATAGAATAAGACACTAAGCCTTCAATCAGCAACTCAAAACTTAAAAGGATGTAAGCTACCTGCCCTGCCACAACAGTGCAGACCACAAACCTTCTTAATGTAAAACAACTGGTCTGAAGCCCAAGTGCTTCAACCAAAGGTTTAGAATAACAGTTACAATTGAATCAGGCTACTAACAAGCAGTAATAAATGCAGCAGAATAAATGCAATAAAGTAGGAAGAAACACGAATACAATAAAACCAGATGAATAAAGTGCAATTTTTTATATAACAATAGAAAACGAGCATACTGATTTAAACAAATTACCCAATTAACCAGTAAAAAAGCTCAAAACCGAACCCTGTTCCAGCAGTCTTCAATCAGACAAGTTCTAACTGCACACTCCTGCCACTAGGGTGCAGGGGAACCTTCTCCAAAAATGATGGCCTGGATTAGTGCTCAAGTTATACAAACAAAGCTAGATTCAGCAAGCCTGAATCTAGTCTATGCTACAGCAAACAAGGCACACCAATTTCAGAAAGAAACAGTTCAAATAAGCAGGCACAATAATCCTTGTATTCAGTCCTATTATTTTTAAAAAAACAGGTGACATTCCTTTTGCGGAGTGTAATTTAATATAGAACTGAATTGTTGTATAGTTTTGTTCCTAAAGGGGCGAATACAATTACTTTTATGAGTAACTCCTGCTGTATCAAAATTACAATATGCATTTAAATCCATTTCAGAGTTGCAGGAGAAAAAACTGTCTTCACGCTGTTTGGAACCATCATTACTTTTTAATTCCATACCCTGTTTCCAAAATCCCTCTCCAAGCAAGGACCGCCCCGATGTCCCAACTAATCAAAGGGAGGTTGACACAGGCATGGTGGTGTGGATTGTGCCTGATAATGCACTATGTTTAGCTGGAATTGAAGCATGACCATGTTAAATCATTTTATTTGCATAAGTACTGTAATGTGAGGTCCATTTTAATGTGATAAAAATATAGTCACTATATTACTGGAGATCCCATTATATTAAGAAACATAGCAATTACCACACAGTTTGTAGGCAAACTGACATCAGGCAGAACTACTGGCAATAGAACTTAAGACTGCAGTAAGCACACAAGGATGCACTGAGGCAGAGGATAGTTACTCATCCAGGGGATGTGTGGATAAAACAGCTCAAGCCATGACTCTGAACTAACATGTAGTGTGGAAGGACACTAACAGGCAGAACTGTGGCTGACTCATTTAGCACCCACTGCCCATTCCCAATATAGCACCCCACCTCCTTTGCTCTTAAAAAACAAAGGACTTCAGCTTAGTCTGTACCAAGCTGATTGGTACCATTGTAACAAGTGACCCACATCCACATCCCCCATGCCCCCTCACCGCTTCAGCTAGTGTGCTGTTGCCTGAGCCCCATGTTGACTCAAATGAGGCTATTAATATAATGATAGGTAATGAGTGTGTTCCTGTAATTGGGAGTGCATGATGAAGACCCAAGATACCTTAACATTAGCTCTTGGGGAACCAATGACAGCAGCCAACTTACAGTCTTCCCAAACTTGGTCAGCCACAGTCATTTTGTCTTTGCCGGGACCTCTGACAAGTAGTTGCCAAATAGAACGGGTCCCAGGGCAGACACCTGGGAAACCCTACTAGTGATAGGTCTGCTGTCAGAGGTGGCGTCACCTATTTTGACATTGAAGGCCCTATCAGTGAGCCAGTTGGCCACCCACCTGATGAGACAGGGATTTATGCCAAGTTGTGTTAGCTTCTCAATGATGCCTGAGTGGGGGATTGCATCATAGGCCTTGGCCAAGTCAAGGTAAGCTGTATGTACTGACTTTCGCTCATCCAGGGCCTTCGTGACAGTCTCAAAGAAGTCAATCAGGTTCAACAGGCAAGATCTGCCCTTGTCGAATCTGAACTGGGTGAGGGTCAAGTGTTTGGAGATTGCCTATGTCCTTGTTTATGAGATCCATAATAATATGCTCCATGACTTTACAGATCAGACTTGTCAAGCTAATGGGGCAATAGTTTCCAGGGTCAGTAGTGGCACCACCTTTGTGCAAGGGGATGACAATGGCAGTTCTCCACTCTGCTGGAATAAAGCCTGTAATTAGGCTGTGGTAAGAGCTTCTTTTGTGACAAGAAACATGTTTGAAAAGACTCCTAGCACTTTCAGCAAGCTATTCCTGCCAGTGTGTTTGATACTGATGTGTTGATGGTCAAGACTGATGTCACGAAAGTATGGATCTTGTGTTAACAAAGCATTTTGCATATATTGAGAATGAATATTTCAAACAAGTTGGGGGGTAGCAATGAGGCTACCATAGTTTCAATTTTTGCGAGTACTATACTTTGGTGGTAGGAATGCAGCACTGTATTTGGCTGTAAGTTTTGGAATTACATTTTACAGTATTTGAGATTTCTGTATGACATTTTTATTTTATAAACTGAGAACTCTGATATGTTGAATGAATTCCATTTTTCATACATATTTCTTGACATTTGTTAGTGAGATGGATAAGGAGACAAAGTTTTTTTTGGATGTATTGCTGTACAATAATTATGGTATGTGTTCCTTTGGATCCTCTATTTATTGTTTTCTTCTTCTTCTTCTTCTTTCGGCTTTTCCTAGTTAGGTGTCGCCACAGCGAATCACCTGTCCGCTCATGATTGGCAGTGGTGGTTTATGGTGTCGAGTTGCCAGCCCGGTGCCCAACCTTTCACAGAAGGCACACACATGCATGCACTCACCTAGGGCCAATTTAGAGTGTCCAATCCACCTACAGCATGTCTTTGGGATGTGGGAGGAAACCGGATCACCCGGAGGAAACCCACGCGAGATCTCTATTTATTGTAAGGCAACTAATTCAGCAACTTGCTTCATTTTAACACCCTTCACCCCCTGTGTCAGAAGAAAAACATTGTGAAGAGCAACTGATAAGATTGTCTAGTTGGTCTGTGAATAGCACAAATGTATGGGAGTATGAATTTTTAAAAACATTATCTTTAGACAGAGGGTACCCACTGGCTCTGCCTGACAGTTGCCTGATTAAAAATCCATCTAACTTATGCAGTCACAGGAAAGATGAAAAACATTTTCTAGATCCATAATGCTGGAATGCAACAATAGAAACATGGTTGTCAAGGAGATGTTTACAAGGAATTGGTCTTTTGTTTTTGGTACTTATGGGTTAACTAGTAAACTTGTCAGTGTGTCTAGGTTTATTTATGAAAAAGAGTAACAGAGTTCTGTTTGAGGTTAATGAAAACATTAAGGACATTTTTAATAGAAGTATGTACAGATGTGAATGCTGCAACCAGTGTAGATTCATTTTAGAAGTTTAAAATATTAATGTAGCAGGATATCAATGTAGCATTGCTCCCGATGATCATTTTGATTGTACTATCAAGGGGGTGGTATGTTTGGCAGTGTTCTTTTTGTCTTTGGTTTTACATGGGAAAGACTGAGCAAAGGTTGAGAAAAAGATTTTATCTGCATTTAAATACTGTGAAAAAGGGTGATTTGACTAACACCTTGTGCAACCACTCTAAGGATTGTGTGTATGAGATAAAAAGATTAAATTTTTTGTTTTAGAAAGGGCAGTACCAGATTTAAGAGGGGGGGATTAGCTTGCTATGCCGAACCCAAGGAGCTTCATTGGCAGATTGAACTAAATGTCTCCAGCCCTCCAGGCATAAATGATAAGATTTTGATAAATAGTCTTCAACCCTTGCTATGGCTAAGTTATGACTTTTTTACTAGCTTTTTTACTACTTTTTCATACAAAACATGTATGTGTGGTAATTTTTGATGTGTAGATAATTTGACATGTTTTAATCGGCATTTTAAATTTTTTTTATAATGCATTTATGTGTTGTATGGTTTGAAAAAAATGTTTTAGCATTCATGTAATTAACTTTTTGGCCACCGTGGACAAACTTTTAAAAGATTAAATGGAGAGTGAATGTTTTATCTGATGAAGTTTTTGTTCTATGTGTACAAAGAAAGAGCTTATTAAACTAATAATCTTCTTGTTGCTTTACCTTCTTTGGCTGTTTTTTATTTTTTGGTAACTTTCTGTTCACCTGCTTGGAAAAATATTTGGTTACACACTGAATTATGTGTATATCCACAGGTGTATGTGTGTTGTCACAGGACTGGAGGAATGGCAATGGCTGGAAAAGTTGACTGCACCAGGATGGTGGTGCTGCCACAGGCCTGGTGCACCCATGTCAGGTGTATCGTTTAGAAGGGTAAGATAGACAATGCCTTCCTTGAGTAAGAGTGGCAGGGACTAGTGCTCTAAATTGATACTTTGGACACAATAGGGTAGTAGTACAGATGTGTTACAGGATAACTGATTTAATATTGCATACCAACACCAAGGCACAGGAAATTGCCAGAGATAGGTTGACCAAAGGGAGTAGGCAACCAATACAGAGAAGTCTCATAGTGGCAAAATAAATCCTATTATCCCTGTCTGAGGAAGGTGACAGAACCTCATACTAGGCAGTGGCCTGGATGTGAGAGCTGGCTGGTGATGACTGCCCAGGTGTCTTTAGGGAGCACACCAGGTTAGACGGTACACAAGCCATTAATGTGGGGCACTCTCTTACTGATACGAATGTTATACTTATACAAAAAACATCTGCATATCTGTCATCCAGGGACACTGGGGTTGCAACAGCAATGTCCTGCACCATAAAGTGCATATGTGTCCATAGTCTATATATACAATTAGCATATAGTGGTGTGTGTGTGTGTGTGTGTGTGTGTGTGTGTGTGTGTGTGTGTGTGTGTGTGTGTGTGTGTGTGTGTGTGTGTGTGTGTGAGATACCTCTCAACTGTACAGATTGTTGCAGAATGTCCAAAGTTTTGCCTCATATTTTTGTTCCTTTTCTCATAAAATTGTGGTTTTCTGGCAAAAAAATAGCAAATTATTGTGTGTTGAAGTCAGAACATAATGACAGTATTTTGAGATTCAGACTTCACATCCTTTAGAAAATTCATATTAATGCAAAACTAGTTGTTCTTGTCATAACAGGTTGAAAGGTATGGTGTGTATGACCCATAGTGTTTTGAGTGACACCTATATTCTGGTATTGCTACATGTATGTTATCTGTCTAGATTCACATGTTATGCTGGTAAGGGATGCAGGATTACAGTGAGGGACATGCCTGATGTCAGTGGGTCACCAATGGCTGGTAATGATGGCACCATGCCTATAGTAGCTCTAATATTAGAGGGTGCCCTCTTGTCCTGTACAACTGATATGACAGTGGAGGAGCAGGAAGAACTGCTAGTATTTCCAGTGTTTAACACCAGATGGCCAGTCCGTGAGACCCCAAGCCATAATTCAACAAAGATGACAGCAGAGAGCACCATTGCCATTGAGTTGCATGCACCGATTTTAGGGGAGAGGCATGTTGATGTTTTTTGCTGCCATGACTAGAGATATTGAGTGTACTGTATGGTCTTTGTTAGAAGGTGCAAACACTGCAGGGTGTGTATGGCATCTAATAATACATGAGAGTGACATGGCATCAATTGTTCATCACTGCTGTCTAAGGGACCACGAGTACAGGTCAAGCTTACTCAGGTATCTAATAATGATTCAGAGGCAGAATTGCTTTTCTCAGTGTCTGTGGCTGCTTCTGACACTAAACTTGAGCAATCTGACTGCCATAGCCAATGTTCCTCCATTTCCATCACCAGAACATCCCACAAGTCACACCATCCTATCCTCAGCTTACCTTCAGAGTCCAATGCCAAGGCATTGTCATTTGTAGAGTCATGAATACCACCTCCCTACTGCCTCTCCATATGGGTTGTGTGTGTGTGTGTGGGGGGGGGTCACAGCAGAGTTCCTGTACATGCTCCCAAAGTGCTGTGCCATTAATTGTACAAGTTAACTTTCATCTTGATACAACAGTGCCACATAAAACATCCAACCAACATTCACCCTCTGGTAGAGCCACCATTTCAAGTAACAGCTACCTTCTGTAAGAACACTGATCCAGCTCCACATGTATGCTATATTTAAAATCAAAATTTATTTCGGGTTAAATGTTTTCATCTGGATAGGACTTCATCAGAGCCAAAATACAATAAAAACAGTCCTACTATATAGAGAGGTGAACTAATTACTTCATTAAACTCTTAAAGTTACAAAAGACGTGTGATACAAACTACCATCAAACTTAATAAATTAAATTATTTCTTTTGTAGAAAACAAAAAATGTATACAGTATACTACAAGAAGTAAACCATTAATAATAAAAATGTTAATTTAAACTTGTTCAAAAATGTTTTTAAAAACGTTAGCAATGCATTATAACTTAGCAGTGCACTTTTCTAGGATGAGGACAATTGAAATATACTCATTTTACTCTGGGTAGGACATAATATCTGAACAAATTTGCCATAACAGTTCATGGTATTTTAAAGAATTTTCCTAATGACTACCTCTAGGATCAAATGAGAATGTTTTTTAAAATACAAAATTAAAAATTTGCTAAATCCTTTGCAAGTTAGAGTATGTTTGTAAGGTGCATTATTTTCTCGCCTTTTCTCATTGTCATAGCAATGTTCATAAATTCTTTTATTAAATGTCATTTCAGTCTTTCCTATATAAAAACAAAAACAAGTGGAACAGATTGATAAATAAACAATTCCCTTTCTTTTAAAATTGCTTTTTTTAAACTGAATGACATAGGAAGCACCAGAGAATTTTAAATTTACTTTATCAAGATAATAGACAAATGAACAAAATTTACAAGAGCCACATTTCTCTGGTAACTTTACACAGATGTATTGGTAGTTTGGCCGTATCCTTACCCTTATTTATGTTCTCATTCTCCACTAGGTTCTTTAAATTGTTACCTGTTTTTTTATATGAACAAGGTTTCTCTCCAAAGGTTTCTAAGTTGGAATTACAAACACTTAAAATAGTCCAATGTTTTTAATTACATTTTCTATATTTTTCATAGGTTAGTACTAGGCTAACTGCCCTTGCAAGCCATTTTAAGCCTAGGCAATTATCTCCTGTGAGATTCAAACTCTGTAGCTTGTGTTTGTAAGGCAAACACCTTAACCATTAGGCTACCCTCCCAACCCCTTTGTATTAGAATTAAATTCTAAAACCAGTGCTTTATTGAAAATACAATGTTTGTTGCCTATACTGTTTTAGTCACTTTCCTATCATTCATTTCTGTATCATTCTTACCTTCATTACATCTGATGTTGGGTAATTCCCCACCTAGGAGAGGTTTTAAATCAACTTTCCTCCTTCCTTTTTATTTCACTAAAATAATCCAAAATTATTTTTAAGATAGTGTCTCTGTAGAAACATGTCCATTGATAACAATCCTTCTCTGAAAATTTTCATCTTTAGTTATCATTCTACTCAATCTAATAAATTATCATTTTATTAAACCCTTCTTTAATTTAGGGGTGTGTATATTACTGAAAATATATTTTCTATAAATATTAGAGGAAAATCTACCACTACTCTTGTAAATACTGACATCTAAGAAAGTTATTTTATCTTTTGATGAGAAATATGTAAATGTTAAAAATTATGTAGTTTTATTAATATACTTAGTAAATGTATTCAACATATCATGGCTTCCTTTCCATAATATAAAAATATAATCTAAAAACCTTAAATATAATGTACAAACATGTAAAAGGTCATTGTTAAAAATAAACTTCTTTTCCCAAATCAACATCACACGTTTGCAAAACCTATGGCATATGATGTATACAAAACTTCTTTCAAGAGCCACTCACAGTACAACTTTATATCAGTAATATTACTTCTTTATACCTTTTCTGCCAGAGTCTCCGCTATTCCTGGTGCCATTATACAATTACAAAAAATTGTAAAAAAAAATAAAATAGATATTGGTTTAGATAGCACACACTTAAAAACAGATATATTAACATTTGTTGTTGTCTGTCTTTTGCTCTTGTGTGTTTTAAACAGGTGCACTTCAGGTAAAAAGAAAATACATGTCACTTTTGTGACTTTTTTTACTACTTTAACTACTCTTATTTGATCTCTATGCACTACAGCTGTTCTATTTTTCTTTTTTTTACCTTTTGACAGACTATCTGGAACACTAATTTAAAATGGTTAGCTTGCTTTATTCATTTATCTGAAATGCTGATTTTGAAATTTAACAGCTTAGCTGTAAGAGGCTACCCCTGCGTGTATGCCATGAGAACGGCAGTCAGTTTACAGTTTAATTTATAAGCATTTTGATTTAACTGGATGACAGCTTTAAAACATTTGGGAATAAAAATACAAAAACATTTAAATAAGGTATCTGTCCATACATCAGATCCTGTTGTGTACGCTATCCATTTTTCAAATGTAAGCATGTTGTAATATATGCCTTTTTGTAAGATCAGCTGTAGTTCCCCTGCTCTTTTGCAATTCTTTAAGGTGAGGTATTAAAGTAGTATGCTGTAAATTATTTTCTGTCAGCTTAGCTAACTGCTGTTTAAGGTCTGGATTTTTTACTTTAACTCTTTACTAACCAGATTTTTTTTCTCATCTTGTAACCGCTGTTTAAATGTTTTAATTTCTTTCTGTAATTCTGCAAGGGCTGTCTGACACTTCTCAGTGACCTGATCTGAGGACTCTAAAGCTCTTATGCACTTTTGAAAACAGTGTTTGTATATCTTAAGCTTTCTGAACTCATTTTGTCTGTCTTTTAGAAGTTTAGTAAATTTTTTTTGTCAGTTTACCATGAACCTTGTCCTGTCCTTATCTGTTTTGTACTGTGCAGTTGGTTTAGTCCACTTTTGTACATATTTTTTAAAGCGTGTAACAAGATCGACAGGAGAGTCTGTCAGAAATTAATTTGACTGCTGTTTTAACTCTGAAATTAACATTTCACAAGTGGTGACAGGACACAACTGTTTAACATCTGGATATAATGTAAGCATATTACCCTCTTCTGGTTCTTTATCATCAAAAGATCTTTTTTACAGTTTACACAGGAAGCAGTTTCATTCGATTGGCACAATAAACATTTACTGTCATACCACACATTTTTTTTTGTTTGTGATACCAATCAAATCTTTTTACCCATTTACAAAATGCATGTACATCAACTTGCCCTAGTAAGGTTTTATATTTGCCAATATGTTGCTTATACCAACTTTGCAGTCTGCCCCAAATTTTATCTGGTCGTTCCGAAACATTAAGAGTAAAACTTTGTTTACATTTTATACTACAATCCCTAATGGCATCCATACTTTATGTAATGCAGAAATGTTCTTACCATTCAACAGAAAGACAGGTGGCCAGGCTGCTTGCTGTAAATGGCTGAAAAGTCCCTGTAGTCACTTGAAAGGCTGGTGAAACAAAACTGGCAGTTACAGCTTTGAAACCTTGGAATTCACTGACCTGGAGAATGTATTGCACTGCGGACTTACTGTACAGCAGTCTCACTCCAGATTCAGACGTCTGGAAACTGTACTGCTGCAAGCTGTATAAACCTGGAGTACCTCTATTCAGGATTTACTCATAACTTTTAGTTACTGCACCTTTACTGGAGTGACCCTATACAAGGCACCACTCCCCCTGTGTTCAGATACAGGCTAGGCTCACCACTGAAAAATTATTTACAATGCTGCTTACAATAGTCTGGTTAAGACACTTTGCCTTGCAGGCTGCTATACCTTACAGTACTGTACTATCTTAAGAACAGTTACTAACAAGATAACCTATCTATGTAACAGACGACACATACAATGATGTTTATTGTTACAGCCACGGATTTTAATGTACAAGGTTTGCTTCTCAGCACAGATATAGATAACTTTCCATTCTCCATTTACCTTGGAACAAATGTGTTCCTACAAATACCAGCTCTAACAAAAAGATCAGATCTTTTATATGTTTAATACTGTTGAAATTTGCTTGATGTAATGCAGTTGACTTTCAAAGTAAGTGCTTTGTTATTTCCCTGATGTCATACAGTTTGTCGATAAGCTGCATTTTGTTCTGTTTCAAGGTAAACTTGGGGATTCCTTTTGGTGTGTGGTCATCCTTGCACTTGGGTTTATTCTTATCTGTAGTTTTCCCTGAATATGTATTCAGTTACAGAACATTTTGTATCACGCAGACTAGGATGCAAAAGCATGTGTAATAACTGCGCTACTATATATATATTTTTATTTTTCTACTTATTTTAAGCTAAAATAGTTCTACTATATTTTTTAACAAGCAAAAGTGTACATACACTGTTGGAAGTGTTCAAATGTATATTTCTAACAAGAAGGAACATCCAAGATTTCTTTATGGAGTCTTAAGGTGGAGATTCTGTATGGAGGAAGAACTAAAGAATGTGTGGTCTCCAGACAGGCTTCGATGAAATCTATTAGTTGGACTGGTTGAAGGTGAGGCTTTTTGAGACTGATGGAAATGCCCAAGGTTGAGGCTAGTTGGAACAGATTGTTCCTGGCTTTTAGAAGTCAATGCCTGGTGGGAGCAGTCAGGAGACAATCATCCAGATAGGGAAACACATGGACTCCTTGCAGTCTCAGGTAAACTGCCACTACTGCCAAGCATTTGGTGAACACTCTGGGCCCATGGGTGAGACTAAAAGGGAGTACTCTAAACTTGTAGTGATTGGATCCCAGCTGGAAGAGGAGGAATCTTCTGGAGTGTCTGTTCATTTTGATGTGATAGTATGCATCCTGAAGGTCTACAGAGCACATTCAGTCATCTTTCTGCAGGAAGGGCAGAATGGACTGAATCATGACCATTTGTAACTTTAAACTGGCTACAGACTTGTTGAGGGTCATAATACCCAAAATGGGTCTGAGGTCCCCCATGTTTTTGGGCACAAAAAAGAATGTGGAGTAGATGCCTGATCTGAGTTGGTCTTGGGGGACACTTTGGATGACTATTTTTGTGAGCAGCTTTGAAATTTCCTACAAACGGTATGGTAATTGCTATGTTTCTTAATATAATGGGATCTCCAGTAATATAGTGACTATATTTTTATCACAATAAAATGGACCTCACAGTACAGTACTTATGCTAATGAAATAATTTAACATGGTCGTGCTTCAATTCCAGCTAAACATAGTGCATTATCAGACACAATCAACACCACCATGCCTGTGTCAACCTGTTCATCTGTTGGGAGGTGTTGCACACAATGAATACATGTATGGCCACTGTGTAGCCTGTAACATAACCTGACATCTCTACAGCTCCTTTGTATTGCACAACAATGATGTCCGACAAGGTGCTTCATATGGTGTGCACTATAAGTGGCCATGTGCACCTAGTTACTATTTCCCTCCTTGATTCAGACCTGCAGAGTGGACTTGGCCTCTTCAGGCATTGAATTCATCAGGATTCTCATCTTATGCAGCCAGCAGACAAATTTATTTCTCCATTTGCTGGACAGAGACCATAGGGAATGCCTGATGAGGGAGTATGAGAACCCTATTTGCAAAACTGATGTCAGGTACCAGTTTGCCATGGTGATGTGTGAGGTCCTTGTCATCCCCCACTACTATAAGCAGTACAAACCCAGATACAGTGACCTCTGGAGGCACCACCCACACCTCCTGCACCAGTAGGAGATTGAGGATAAATGGACATAACCATCTTATTACTCTAAGCATTCTTTACTAGGGTTTGTCACTGTACAATGGGACTATCTACTGTTGCTGTAATTGCCACCTGTTGTCAGAACTATTTTTGTACAAATTATTGTTCCTTTACATTTTTCCAGCACTACATGAGGTTTAAGCAAATGTGATGGCATATCAGAGAAGACAGAACAGGCTGTACAGTGTATGGGGTATGTGAGTCTTATTACTTTTTGAAATTTATTTATCTATCCCTTGTTGATCAGGTTAGTCCTACTAGGCTAGTGGTGCCTTTTTAGGGGAAACCCAAGATGGTATTAGGGGAAATTTGTCCAGGGCATCAGGATACTTCCAATAGTCTTTTCAATAGATGTAATAAGATCTTTTACAGCCCCCTTGTGCTACCATCAACTCAAGCAGATTGGATCTTGGTTTAATGACTCATCCAATGTATGACACACTCAGGAGTGCAGCACCCTCTTTATACTGCACTGCAGTTTTGGGAATAAATCTACCTGGCATGAGAATAGAACAAATAGCCTTCTTCACCAAAGGTAGGTGTGCTGCGTAGTACACCACTGACTCTGTTACTTTAATACGTCATACACCTGCCAATAGGTTGTATTTGTTTGCCTCCATATTTAACCTTATTACATGTTAAATCTTGATGTAGGTTGTGGTAAGATGTCAGCACACTGCACTAGTTGTCATGTCTGAAATTGTGTACCAGCAGTCCCCAGGCCTGCTTCTCTGCAGGGTAAAAATGGTATCCCCAAGAATGATGAGCTTGATGACTCACTGATGACCTCTATGGCCACCGCTCAGGAAGGGAGGGTGAAGGTTCCTCTTTAGAGGGTGGTACTGAGGGGTCCCCTTGAGTCACCCAATGGGAAGTTTGGTGGTCTGTGTGTTCCAAGGTGGATTGGTGGCTAGGCACTCACATTGGCACCTTGGAGCATTTCATTCTGCATCTGGTTGAGTTGCAGGACCAGTCAACCCCATCAGCTGGCCACCGAAGATGGAGCCCACCTATGATGTTGGTCATGGGGATTGCTTATGTTTTGGTGGGCTCCCCTCTGGGACAGTCTAGCAGGCCCTCCATACACCTCTATTTGTCAGCATGGTGTTCCCCTTCCTTATGAGTCCATCTTCAGCACCTGTGTGTAGTCTGTCCCTCCTCATTACTTATTAACTGTATGTCTGTCTGTCTGCATTTCTCCACTGTCACTTCCCCACATACATCTATCTCCCTGTCAGTCTGTCTGCATTATATGTTTGTTTATGTACTATTGCTTCTTTCCCTGTGCCATCCTCCCTTCTGTATTTGCTCCTTTCTGACACCCCCCTACTCTTCTTAAAGAAAGAAAAAGTTGCCATCTGTCTCTCACACACAAAGATTACTCTTCTTCCCTTCCTTTCTTCTTCCCTTCCTGTTGTTCTTCTGTGTTTGTGTTCCCCTGCTTCCTCCTCCTCATTTTCACCTGTACTTTCTCGCCCATTCCTCCCCATTTATATGATAAACTGCTTTAGCATTGTCCAGTGGTGCCCTTGTATGCTCAGTGGCCATGATATTGTGCATATGAAGGTATATAGCATCAGGTACAAAGCTCCCTGCCACTTTCTGTTTGGCTCACATTGCAGTCGGTGCCGTTAGCACAATTGTAATTCTTCACATCTCCGCCCTGCCCACAGCATGATGACACTATGGCTGCAATCATGCATCACTATCAGCACTGGGTCACATCACACTATACCATGCAGAACATTTAACATTGTGCTGCACCATTATGAATCTTTCTGAATTCCACCTGAGATTAAGTGAAATGGAACATGTAATGTGATGTAGTAGGTATCAGTTGTTTGCACTGTATCTCATGTTGTTCAATCACAATTCTCTGAACAAACTTAACTGAAATCATATTTCACTGCACACTCAGCTGTTTAAATCATGATTGACTGAAAATTGTAAAGAAGTAGTAAGTTGTTGTCTGTGTTTTTCTTTTTTCTCAACTAATGTGTGAACATGGAGTTAGTATATTTAAGTAAGGGATGGAAAGCCCCCACACATTGGGTGTGCAAGGGGAGTCTGCCCCTGCAAAAATAAGAAAAGGAAAAAAGAAAACAGAAAAAAACAAGTTCTTAAAGTATGTTTGGTGCAATACAATTTTAAGTCAAATGTGATTCTATGAAATGAGTTTTCAGTCAACTATCTTTTCTGTCAAATTTGATCTGTCATTTTATTGTAGATTGGTTTATGTTAATTAAGCGAAGATGAATGTGACAGTGGTACAAGCCTTTAAGAAATGTGTCATCATATTTATTAATTCTGACAGTTGATAGAATTATTTCACTGCACAAAGGTGTGTCTGTCGTGTGCCTGGTAATTTGTGTTCAGACTACATGATAATTTATTTGCATTATTTTCACCAGAGCTAGTCAGTGTTCCAATGTCCCTAAATCTTCAACTGTGACCTCTGGAAATGTCATTCTACTTCTGCCTTCTGTACTGTCGGACATTCTTCTTGTCTGTCACCGTCAAGGATAAAGCGGGATATTATGGTCCCAGCATTCATCCCACTGACCAGAGACTTCGACTCATTTCTTAGCCACATAAGCATGACAAACCAGGTTCTGCTGGTTGCCCCATTCTTATCATATGTTAACTGTTTATTTCTCCTAAGAAGTGCATCAAATGGCAAAGGCTATGAGACATTAGTCCAGTATGGCCTTAGTTTGTAGTTCAGTAAGTACAAGTAGTTATCAGTGCATCTTAAACTAAAACTGTATTATCTGATATAATTCCAAAACTTTCTTCAGCTCACTCTTTACACAGTTCTGATCCATGGGGGACTCCCATAACTCTGGATGACTTCCATAAATAATTAAGTGTTCATCTCTTTCCCACCTTTCTTTCATCAACATTTTGAGTTTTCTGCTTGCAAACTCTTAACCCAACATTGACTTGTTTACAAGATTTAGTCACTACATCTTTGAAATGCATTTATCCCCACATTATAGTCTGGTTCTTTTATAGAAATGCACATACAAATACATATACATGTAAATATACATGTATATATATATATATATATATATATATATATATATATATATATATATATATATATATATATATATATATACATGTATATATACATATACACACATACATCCACATATACATATCTGTATACATGTACTTATACATGTACATGTATGTATACATGCATACTTTTTGATTCATTCCATTCTTGGCACACTATACAATTCAGTATACAACTCACACAACAAGTTCTAAACAAAATCTGATACTTTTTAACATATTACATACCAAAACACTGTATATTCTCCTTTGGTCTGTGTGGGTTTATTTTTCTGTGTCCTCCAGCTGCATCTCACATCCTTACAACATGCCTTACGCAAACTGATAACTTTAAAACTGCCTGTAGGTGGCAATGCTGTCTGCATGTGTTTGTGTGTATATGTTTATGAGTGTGAGCGTGTGTGTGTGTGTGTGTGTTTCTGTATGTACAGGTAACAGTCTGCTGCAGACAATCAAATCATCCCTGACTGGATCATAACTTTTACTCTGTGTGCTTAGACCTCTCTCCATTTGGCTTGTGAGTACAGTGCAATGCCCTGTTATG
Organism: Protopterus annectens; assembly: GCF_019279795.1. NCBI lineage: Eukaryota > Metazoa > Chordata > Ceratodontiformes > Protopteridae > Protopterus > Protopterus annectens. The sequence continues at coordinate 412,367,278 of NC_056746.1, forward strand.
CTGTGCCTACTGTGTGTGCATGCTTCCACACACTCATACTGCTCACCTGGAATGAGCATTCTCCTTAGGTAGGCCCAGATTTACCTGATCCCAATGTATGGAGGTGCCATCCTGAACCTTCCAACCCAGCAGCATTATTTCTGACACTACTGAAACATTGCAATAAATCCTATGACGAATGAGTTGGCACTAATGACTCACTCGCATTCTTCCTTGCTTGACTCATCCAGCACTCAGGCTGCTACTTGGAGCCAGGTCATCTAGGGCACAGGCAGGCATACCTCTCAACCTCTTAGCATAAGAAATCTGGACAAAGCCAGAAATAATGGAGCTTAAGGCTCAAAATCAAGAAAGGATTTTAAATATTGCTCTTACAAAATTGAGAGAATAGCAGGTTTTGTGTTAGCATGTATTTTTCTGAAGGATATTAAGTCTGAAGCTCAAATGTCTGTTATTATTTAGTGACTTCAATCCTAAATGATTTGCCAGAAAACTGTAAATTTTATGAGGAACACACTAAAAACACTAGGCAAAAATCTGGACTTTCTGCAAAAATCAGTACAGTTGATAGGTATGCAGGTAGAGCTGTAAGCCTCTATGTCATGGAGCTGGCTATAGCATATCTTCTTTGACACATGGCTCCCTGTCAGACAATGGGGCAATGTATTATCAGACTCTGTTCTATGAACTCAAAGGCTTTAAAGTTTCTGTTCCCTCATTAAGCATAGGATTACGTCTTAAATATCAAAACTAGATTAGTCAAGGGCCTTCTAGTTGGAAAAAAATGCATTGAAATAACACACAGCTTGACTAATCAACTGATTGAGATAACAACCTTTGGCAAACAGAAGCATGGGCACAACCACACAGCACTACATGCAGACTAATCCGAATATCAAGAAAAACTCAACCATGCTAACACATGCACACAACCTCAAACACACACACACACACACACACACACACACACACACACACACACACACACACTATACCTATTTCTGATAGGGAGTCAAGCCCCCTACCCCCTACTTATATAACCATCACTAAGACAACACTTAACTTGGTATAAGTGCTACTCAGGATACAAAACCCCTCATGTACCAGTCTCATTCAACAGCAATGTTTCACACTACACACACACACACACACACACACACACACACACACACACACACACACACACACACACACACACACACACACACACACACACACACACACACACACACACACTTGTCACAGACCACACCATACTGTCTGGTCTGATACCCAGACACACACACACACACACACACACACACACACACACACACACACACTTGTCACAGTCCACATTTTGTCTGGTCTGATACCCAGAGACTTTCCTATAACTTTAGTTCACTATGGACAAGATAAACTACCACACACACACACACACACACACACACACACACACACACACACACACACACACACACACACACTTGTCACAGACCACATATTGTCTGGTCTGATACCCAGAGACCTTCCTATAACTTTAGTTTACTATGGACAAGATAATCTACCACCTTATAGCATGTTTTAGAATCCCTTCCAAGTCTTTAGGTTATCATGTTAGATTCCTGGAAATTTTAGAAGAAATTCCTTTAAGCAGTATTTCCTTAATCCTGGTTGACTTCAACTGCACAGTCATAGACTGGAACACCTGTACACTTAAAAGAGAATATGACCAGAAATTTTTGGATTTGATAGACAGAGACAGGAAATCTATGGAAAAATAGTTACAAACCAACAAGAGGCAAAAATATTCTGGACATGGTCCTCACTGATATTACCTTGACCTGTTGCGCTCTCCTAGTCTTTTTTCTCCAGTTAATTCAGACCATATACATATGACATTTACTATTAAAATCACCATCACTCCTGTAACTAATGTCTCCATATTTAAAAACATCTAAAGGGTGAACTTTATGCGATCCTATGATGAAATCTCTAAATTTAGCTATGACATCACTACAAGTGATACTGACACAACAGCAAATATCACTAATGAGTTTTATGCACACTTAGGCAAATAATGGGAAATTTAAAAGCAACATTACTGTGGTCAGCCAACATAAGCAAACTTTATTACAAGGACAAACACCTCCTTTAACTGTACACTAAGGTGAACACTTCTTAGAATGAGGCTATTATAAAAAATATTATCAAGAAAATGAAAAGCACTGTAAGGACCAGTAAAACAATCCATAAATGCAGATTAGCTTCAGAAGCAAAAGATAACTAAAACTCCTTCTTTAGCTAAGTTAGAATACTAAGAAATAGCACTTAGCATTGCTATGCACTTTTTCTTAAGGGACGCCCCCCCACTCCAACCCAAATGAAATTGCAAATATAGTAGCAAACACGTTCCCTGGAAACCTCATCCATGAAATATATGTTCTAAAAATCACACATCCCAAATTCTTTTACCTCCTTGTAATTAGTAAAGAACTTGTTCTCTAAGTGCTATCTAAAACCAAAAACAATTCCTCCATCAGTCCTGATAACATACATGGGTGCTTATTCAATGGCATCAAACAAGATCTTAAAGAACTTCTCATTAAATTCTTTAACCTAAGTCTGATCACTGGTTATGTACCCATGTCCTGGTGCACTGATATGTTGATGGCCCAACACAAGTATGGCCTTGCCACTGACACTGAGAATTACAAAAGCATCAGCCTTAACATTATAATATATATCATACCAATTGTATTAATTATGATATTAAAAATCTCATTAAGCTTGACTTCCTGCAAACAATTTGGCTTCATTGAATGGAGATCATGCCTGTTAAACCTTGTTAATTTCTTCAAGAGGGTTACACAATCTGTTGACAGCAGTCACACTGTTCGTACAACTTATTTTGATCTTGTCAAAGCATTCAATATCATACTTAGTGCCAGAGCTGTAAACAAACCATCATCTATAAACATAGATCTTTATGTGTTAGGATGAATTTCCAATTGGCTGAAAGACAGAACCCCCACAGAGTTCATGTGACAGGTGCCTCTTCAAAAAGTGTTAAGGTAATCAATGGAAAACAGCGGAGACCCCCAAGGGTTCATGCTGGACTGTCTCCTGTTTGGCATCTTCTTCTCTGATCTCAAATAATAATCAGGACCACTGGTCAACAAAATTTTCAGATGATTGCAGACTGGGTGCAATTGTTAAAACCACTTCAGGTATATGTACCCTTCAGAAAGAGCTTACTTTAATGAATACCTGATGTATGGCAAAAGGGCTTTGATTGAACACTAAAAATGGTTTAGTTCAGAAAACATAAGTTACTGTCAACATACAAGGTAGTCATGGACCTTGGCATTTGGGATAACAGCTCCCTTTCCTTTGATCATTACTTAGCAACTGTTGTCAAGAAATCCTTATACTCAGCACAACTAGTAACTGAATGCATTTCTTCTGGATACAAACATGTTAATACTCCCTATATACAGCACTGATCAGACACGTTACAAAGTACTGTGCTACTTTTGGTATGTATATTATATTACGTGTTACCTAAACAAACTAGAAAAGTTCCACAATTTTTTTACAGAAAATATCTATGGTAGTAGTAACAGATCCAGGCAGGAGTCACCACAGGAGATGGATTAGATGAACGTAGTATCTTTTATTGAAGTACAAAACACAAGCGCTTTCACGTAGTTAAACTACACTTCTTCAGGTGTATTTAAACAATAAAAACTGTAATATCTATGGTCTTAAGAAATGTACTTTTCAAGACAGAACAAAAACCCCATCCCTGTGTTCTGTGTCTTATAGATTTCTGAGGAGCAAGCCTCGCTTACTGTGTCATTGAAAATCCAGTAGTTCTTGACTTACTATTATCTCAGTAAGATAAACAGCACAGCTAACACTAGAATCAGAGATCTGACCTTTCATCAGCACATAAACAGAATGTGGTGGAAAGATAGCTTTGTCATCCAGCACCTCCCCATTCTCTGGAATAAACTCCTGTAATCGGTCAAATTATATTATTATATATCTTTCTTCAGATTAAATCTGAAATACTGGGTAGATGGTCTGAAATGTATCCAAACACTAACTGTCCTTCACTTCATTGAAAAGGGAGGTAGAGCCTGGGGTGGTGCTCTTGGTATGGCAGACATGGTCATTAGACTAAACAAGCTTTGAAACTCCTATGAATCCTGTGAATCTGTGAAATGGGACACTTGTGTCTGCTTGGCTTATCTGCTTAAAAATGTGTAAAGTAAAAAAAAAAAAAAACATTTGCAATGATGTGATTTTTTTTCTCACACTCAGAAATGTCAAGAGTTGTATATTTCATTAGGTACGTGAAATTTATAACTGTTCTTTTTAGCACACAAAAAATGTTCATTGTTTCTACATTCACTGCTTTCTTCCAGTAGCTGCATTATTTCATCTTGGACTAGAACTATCTGTGTGTTTTTTAGCTTTGTTTAAAAGATAGAAAAACAGGTTTGGTTCCAAAATCATAATAACCACAAAGTGTACTGAACATAAACTGCTGCTGCTGTTTCTTGTTTGTTTGTGACTGGTGTTTAGATTTAGGAAGAATTAAACTAGAAGAGAAAGCTGAAACAAGAGTCCTGTGCTTTATTCTTCTTCATTCTGGATTATGGACTTAATGGACTCTTGTCAAATCTGAAGCAACAGAGCATTTTCTATAGGGACAGTGTTTAACTGGCACTGTAAACTAAATATTTGATAATCTGCATGTGAGTCATCTGCAGCCACTGGATAGTGTTAGTAATTTAGTAGTAGCTAGCAAACAATGTCCTGTCGAACGTGGCAGGCCTAACGTATTCAATTGTATGGAATTATTCTGTCATCACCTATGTTTACAATATTCTTTTTTATTTGATCCCTGTACCATACTTTACTTGCTGTCATATTTTCATTGGATTCTTTTATGTTTTTACCTGATGTTTTCCTCTTAAATAAATTGTTTTATTTATTCATCTATAAAAGCTTGTGGCTGGTGTCTTATTAATTGTTTATAAAAGGTAACCTTACAGTATTGGTTTGACTGCTGGCATCCACCCTTTATCAAGAGAGAAGTGGCTATAAAGTACTTTAATGTAATATATTGTTTGGCTCATTTATTGTGTTTTTAGTAACTGAGGCCTTACAAATAGTTTGGTTTACTTGGTGGAAAATTGTGTGTGTGTGTGTGTGTGTGTGTGTGTGTGTGTGTGTGTGTGTGTGTGTGTGTGTGTGTGTGTGTGTGTGTGTGTGTGTGTGTGTGTGTGTGTGTGTGTGTGTGTGTGTGTGTGTGTGTGTGTGTGTGTGTGTGTGTGTGTGTGTGTGTGTGTGTGTGTGTGTGTGTGTGTGTGTGTGTGTGTGTGTGTGTGTGTGTGTGTGTGTGTGTGTGTGTGTTGTTTAAATTTGTGTTTATGTGTGCTCATGTGTGTAATTATGAGTGTGCTCATGCTTGCATGTGTGTGTGTGTGTGTGTGTGTGTGTGTGTGTGTGTGTGTGTGTGTGTGTGTGTGTGTGTGTGTGTGTAAGATGGCACTAAAAGGCACAAGAGCTTAGAATGAAATTGATAAAATCATAGGGAACTAATGCTTATAACCCTATTCTATAACACCGCAAGGTAAAGCTTAGTTGGGAGCTGCTGGTTTTAATCATAATCCAGTCTAAGACAGTTATTTACAGTTGCTGTAAGCTTTTAAGGCCAGTCCTCCCCTGAATACATATTTGGTAGTGGCAGTGTGGGATTTAAAGCTTTTAATCTCTACACCCATTATTTGACGGCAAAGGCAGAGTTAAACTCCATGATCCCCGTGTCCATCACATTAATTTGGTGGACACAGTGCAATTTTAAGTTCAGCCCTATCCATACATTATGATAACTGGTTTTCAGCAATGTGTATATACTGTAATCTGGATTTATATAGACTAAAACAGTTTTTCACCAGCTCATGTGTACACCCTTGCAGGTACAAAGTAAAATCTACAGCAGGATACAATGTGCATCTGTTATCTTATTTTTTAGTCAGAGCAGTTAGGAAACAGGGAAGTTGATCTCTGAAGACTATCCCAAGATATCAGTGGCACATCTGGTTAAAGAGTGCAGATCAAAAGGAATCCTTCATATTGGTCTGAGTGCGGATAGCTGCAGTGTGTGTAGTTAAGTTTTAGGCCAATGGACCAAGGATAATCTAGTGTGTCCCCATATGATTATGAGAAGCAGCTTGAATTACATGCTGGAGCTACAGGTGTGGTGGTTACAGGTCATAGTAGCTGGCAGAATTAAACTCCTTGGAGGCACAGTGAAGGAAATTAAAGTGTGAACTGTACATGACACAAGACCAGGAGAAAGACAGGCAACATTAACGGGTGTACATAATCATTCACCAAGTGCACATGAGTAGCAGGGGAGAAAACCCATCCCTAGAAGCCAAAGTCAGTACTAAATTATTTCCTCAGTATAAAGGGAGGGCGATATTGATAGGCTGATTCATGCAGTTGCCACTGTGGAATTAGAAACAAATTGACCAAGGAAAATGGGTGAGTTTGTGGAGGGGGGTACTATGAAATCATAGAATGTACAAGGCAGCTGGGCCATATGGCCATTTACCCATTGCTAGTACCCACCCTTAGACATTTTTCTATTTTTTTTCCACTAAGAGATAGGCCAGACATACCTGAGGTGAACTTATAAATACTCATCTGACTGTCTAAATCCTTCTTAAGGGAAGGTAATGTGTCACATTGTTTGATCTGGAGAAGAAGTTTATTCCAGAGAAGGGGTAGTTACTGTGTGACAAATCTGCTTCTGTACACTGATTTTTTTTCTGAGGCAGGCTCAAATCTCTGATTCTTACGTTCCCAGAACTATTTGATTTGTGGAGAAATAAGAGGTCTTGGACTGCTGGATCCCTAATTGCCCTGAAAACAAGGCACAGATCACCCCTAAGGAGTTTGTAGGACACTAAATACAGGGACAAGGCCTCTAGCTTCTCTTGGTAGATCAATCCCATGATCTTTTTTTGTTACAAACGTTGGGGTCTCTCTAACTGCTCTTGATATGTTTACTAAGCTACAAAGGGGGGCTTTCCGTTCTATGATGGACAGGAATAGTGCAGCAGATAAAGGAGGTCAGGACTTCTTTAGCCCTAGAGGAAATGCCATTTGCTTTGCATGTTATTAGTGAAATGATTCTAGTGTGTTGACTATAGTATAGTAAAACAAATCCTTTTCAGATGTTTTAAGCCCACACATGAAACTTAGAAAAAAAAACTTTAGAGAACACAGAAGAATACCAAAATAGATTATTTTGTTAGAGAAATAAAATGTAAGTACTTATATGGTAATTCACGGTACATGTTTTTTTCCAAGGGGGACTATACTTATTCATTGAGCTTGAGCCCATGGCTCTGGCACCAAGCATCTGTTTGTAAGGCCCTTTGTAGAATAATATCCACATCATTTGGGGATAAAATAATGGCTCACAGTTTTGCGTCATCTGCAAACTTTGTTAGCCAGAGTTAGTGTTGGTCTGTACTTGTACTTCAGAGAAGTAGATGCCAAACAAAGAGTGGTCCCAGGACTGAACCCTCCACTTGTCACTTTGTCTTGTCTGGAGCTGGAGATTTTGAGTCGGTGTTTTTTCTCAGTGTGTTCTTTGAGGGCAAGCCAGTTATAAACAGGGATTAGTGATGGGCTTAGTAAGTTTATTTATGATTACAGATTGGAGGATGGTGTTGGGAGGCTGGTGTTGAAGGCCTTGGTGAGGTCCATATAGGCTGTGTGGACCACCTTACCCCCTCTAGAGACTGATTTGAAGAATGAAGAAGTCAGTCAAAGTCAAGGTTCAGGAGACAACAACTGCCCCCCACGAACCCAAACTGTGTGTGTTAATGTTTGTTGTTTGTTGTCAATTTCTTTATTTATTTATTCCATGTCGTGGGCTGCCATCAGCTTGGCAGATTAGGGATCCGAATGGTGATGGGGCGGGCCAAGTGGGATCCCAGTTGGAGTAAGGGTAGCCAGTGGGGTAACTCGAAGTGGTGTGCCACTAAGAGGGAATGGACTATAATTAAATATGATATTTAATAGAGAACTCTAAGGAGGTGAGTTTTAATTTTGAAGTTCATGTGAGTATGTCATCTGGGATGTCATGGGGTTGAGTGTGTGTTTTTACCTGTGTGGCCATGATTACCAGAAGGCCAGTAATCTGGCAATATTGAGATGGGCCATTTAGGGATTGGTGTGAGACTTGGTGAATGTGAATCGATATCTGAATATATATCTAATGGGATATATCCAATGATCAGTATATTTAATGCCATTATGTTTTAGCCATTTGCAATTTGCTTGACTTGGCATTGCCATTTAGATTCTTGTACTAGCTTTAGAATGCTTTGTAATTTTCTTTTTTTTGGCAATTTTATTTTTTTTTTGCTATTTTGGATTTTTTTTTTATTATGCAGACTCTTACTGAGACTTTTTCTTCCTTTTTTTTCATCCTTCTTTTTTCCTCTTTCTTCTTCCTTTTCCTTTGTTTTTCTGTTTTTTTATGGTATGGTTTGACCAGATTGTTTTGACCGCATTTAAAGACCTTTTCTTTTTTGGATCAGGTCCCTCAGTTCAAACTTAACCCCACCCAGGAGAAGAAGAAATAAGGTTTTACAACAAGTAAAGTTCATTTGACACATGCTAAATTTCCTTTTGTTTCATGCTAGAACGAGTATTGTCTCTTGTGAAGATATTGTGTGAGGATGTTATCATAATGTCAGGAGTTGCAGATGTCATTAAGATATGTGGGATTTGTAATTGTTATATTTTGCAAAATAGTATTGTTAGCTGTTTGTTATTGTTAGCTTTATATACACTCAGCTGTTTTTTCACTTCTTTTAATTATTTCATCTTCTTCTAACAGTCTGTGTGTTCTTATAGAAAGTGAAACATGAGAGTACAATTGTAAAAGTACACTTTGTTTTATAATGCTTTTTATCTAACAAAAGTTATTGATTTTGGATACTAAACTTTTAATTAGGGAGTATTGTAGTTGCCAATATGGCTTTAATTTTTTCTTTATTCTGGGTTAGGGATTGGATTTATTCCTCTTTTTTTCTGGGTTCGCTCGGTTATGTCTCACCTATCCACTCCACCCTAGGCTTACCACTTTGGCAGGTTGGTGGACCACAGTGGATCACCAGAGCTGGGCCATGCACCCACACAAGGTTTTACTCACCACATGGCACCACTCACCACTACTCCATAGACACTCAGTTCCAGTATCAGCATGGAAGCTGAAATGGAGCACCCAGAGGAAACCCAACCCAGAGAAACCCACACAAGGAGATTGGACACAGAGGCGGGACACCCACACCCGAACCAGAACCTCTTGCTTCACCTCTGCTTATAGGCTGCACCAGCTACCGTGGTGGCCACGTGGCCACGGCCTGCACCACCGCCACACCATTGTGGCACCGCGGGGTCAAACCGAAACAATCAAAAAATTTTTCTAGTAAAAACAGCAGTTCTTATAACATTTAGCAACAGGAACATTTTTCACTTTGGACTTTTCCAACAGGGGCTTTGGAATTTTCTGATCTACTCTTTAGTAGTACTGTGGTGTGTCTAGGTGGCACATGGTTGTTAAGGTTTTCTAGATCATTCTATCTAGTATTTTATAGATCCATTCTTCTGTCACCTGTCTGTTTACATTTTTTTATTTTTTCCCCTTTTTTTTCATTTTTTATTTTTTCATATTATTTTTTCTTTTTTCTTTTACATTACTTTTTCTTTAATTTTTCTACCTGACTATTTTTTGACTATTTGACTTATTTATTTACATTTTTTAGTTTTTTTTGTTATTTTATTTCGAGTCGAGTGTTTTTTTTAATGATTATTTAGTTCAACCTCACCTAGCACAAATGAAATGATCACCAGCAGCCATTTGTTAAGTCACAGTGACAGCCACCATATGCATATGTATGAATTTTGACAGCCATCTAATTTAGAGTAATTTACTGGACAGCTGACTAATAGATAATAAATGTTTGGAGGCCTTAATAGATGTATGGTGGCTAGCAGAACAGTATGTATGGATAATTCAAGAAAGGAGTAGTACAAAGAGATATATATTATAAGAGTTTCATAAAAGTACACATATCTGAAAGCTGAAATATAAATGTGTTACACTGCCCTGTTTTCAATTTGGTGTCATTATGGGATATATTGTGAGAGGATGTCATAATAAAACAACAATTATAATAGTTAATGTACCGATGTAAGCTGATGTTATCTAATGTGGATTTGGGAGTTATGTAATGTGTTACTGCTTTATTTTTTTATGATTCATTTTTTTTTTAAAGATGGCCAGGAACACAGACAAATTATAAATAATTAACAAATTATAAATAAACACATCTGGCAGGGTCTTACACATCACCCTCAGCAAACTATACTATATGGAGTAACAGGGAAGGGTTTTTATCCTATCATGGTAGCTTAGGCTGACTAAACCAGAGATTGTAGGGATTAAAAATTGTCACATTCTTTCAAGCTGACGATGGTGATCAGATAGGTATATTTGAAAAAGACTGCTGCATGCCAACATAAGTCTAATCAAGGAAGAATATAGTGGTATCATTAACTCCCTTGATCTGAATGTGCTACCATGACAGATGTGTTGTGCACAGTAGATGGCACATTATGACAAAAACATAGTGGTTAGCAGACAGCTTGTGATCAATTTATGAATGAAACTTCCAGATGACTGTATCTGTTATGGGGGGGGGGTACCAGTGATGTGGTAGGAGAAGGGACTGGTGGCTTTAACAAAGCTGCACTTTTTGGTATTCCAGATGTGCCTGTGATTGACAACCAGGCTTGGTTCTGACATAGACCAGGTTAGAGAATTGAAGTGCCAGAAAGAGAGTTGACAACTCTACCCAGTTTCCAGTCATATGCAAACTTAGTGATACAAAGTCACACAATGTCAGATTTGATTTCACAGAACTAAATGTCAGAGTGGAAGGGGCTTGACATGTAGCCCTGTGTTATACCCCTAGAAGCTGGTATTGGTGGAGTTCCAAAATACAGTAGGATTTCAATGGGAGTTAAGACCTGTTTTAAGGGTGAACATTGTTGTTGGGTGGTTAGATTTAAACAAGGAAGTATTGATATTGGGGGTGGTACAAGAAAGTGAGTAGTAGGTAAATACAAGCTGGAAATACTGAGTCCTCTGGTACACAGGGGACAATATGAGCAAGGGAATTTTCATTAATTATTTAAAATGAAAAGAATTTCTGTGCATATTTGTTGCTAGTTGCATAGATTTGCTAGTTTATTGATGGAAAACTGAAATCTTTCAATATATGTATAATCTGTCTAATGGAGAGCTTGTTGAACTGGCATAAATAATATGTGTGTTGCAAGAGGGACATAGAAAGAGACATGTACTTGACAATAACGTTGCCGGTGACTTCACTGAGTCATTAGGAACTCAATAATTTCCTGGTTGGTATAATGTGAGATGTGACACGAAATGATGGTATTTCTAACAAATACAAAGATGCCACCATATATCATTGATCTGATATGGAGACATGGGAGGCACTGTATTTAAGTACAGAATAAAGTGATATTGCTGATAGAGAACAAAGTTTTAACAGCTACACAAATGTGGATGTCTTTAATGATAAGGCCTCAAACTCAGATATTCTGTTTTTATACTTCTAGCACTGAACAAAATTACCCTGATGAAGACTGAATTAGAATTTTCTAATTGGACATGTCCATGAGTTTCACGTTGCCTAAAACATATTTGAGGAAGCAAAATGTTATGAAAGCACAAAAAAAAAACATAAAACATGTAGTCCATCCCTTTCAAATCAGGAAGGTCTGTTGATAATCTGATTTCACCAGTTAGCAAACCAGTTATGATACCCAATTATTTTATCTTTCAATGTAGGCATTATTCTCACTGAGTGTAGCATGCTGCTCAGTAACACTTAATTACCTTCCTCAGAGACATATGCAGATGGCTCAATTATATCTCTTTACATCTTCCACAGTGTAGAGTAGTTAAAGCTATTTTCCCCACATGGACAAATTCAAGACTGTAATCATATAGGGACAGTGAATGGTCGTAAGGGACCATTAAACTCCCCTATCCTAACACCAGATGGAGAGAGCTCACTGTTGTCTTTTTATTTTTATTTATGTGTTTATTTATTTATTTATTTTTTGCCCAGTGTGGTAAATGCAGTGTCAGTCTGTCTGACAGTACAAAAACTAGTAACAAGGATAATTCTACTGTTTGTAGGTCTACGAAAAAACCCAGAAACCAGCGATGCCAACAATAACAAACAAAAAACACTGATGCCTCAGAAATCAAGTCAAGAAATAATGTAAAATAATTTATTCAACGTTTTCGTCCGATAGACTTCTTCAGAATAAAATTGTCTACAAACCTACAAGTATTTACACTAAAACATTAACAACCAATTAAGATACAATTATATAATTGATTAATTGATACACCCATATCTACTAGATAAAAAATACTAAAAACATGTATAAAAATATATATAACACTAATACCAATATGAACATCATTTTCACATATATTTTATACTTTCAATTTTTTGTTGACCAAAAAACATTTAATATTTATCATGTCATTGAGGCCTGGCGAGACATCTACTCCCAGCTTTAATTGCCACAAAGTTTCTTTTCTTTCTACCTTATTTTTCATACTACCTCCCCTCAAATCACCTTTAACATGTTCTAAAATAGAGAACATAATTTTTTTGTTAAATGCACATTTCATTGTGTGCCTATAGAGGGCATTGTTAACAGCTTTAGTCTTTATTGCATAACAATGTTCTTTTATGCGTTTACTAAGGCTCCTTGTAGTCATACCTATATAATATGTAGAACAGCCTGAGCATAAAGTAACATACACAATATTATTAGTCATACAATTATATCTGCCATCTATACTTATGATTTTATCATAATGCTCTAAATTAATGCAAGGTCCCTCCAAAATATACCTACAGGCACTGCAGTTGTAACATTTAAACATCCCTCTAATTTTGTTTGTTACTGGAGGTGAAATGAGAGTTTCATCACACTGAAGCACATTCTTGATAGTTTGATTCTTCTAAGTGACTTCACGGACAAGGAGATGCAGTTATGATGATTCACAGCAGAAGTACGTGAAGACAGAGGAGTGTCCCTAAGTAGCTGAAGTTTGCTGCACGTACCTTACATAGATAATAAAAAGTATGTAGTCAGATATGTACATTATATAAATGATTTGCTTTTCTGATCACAAGAGATGGAAGTTTTTGGATTTTTGTAGGACTATAAATAAAATTAGGGAATTCATTTAATGTATAAAATTATTGGTAACACAGTAGATATCGTAGAAATGTAGTTAATAAGAGACTGAAGATCATAATACATACCTACTCAAATGTGGAGACATACATCCTAACCCTGGCCCCCCCTCTAATCCTAACCACAAGAGTAACCCTAAAAATTTAAACATACTTACACTGAACCTTAGAAGTATATGTAATAAAATAGCCCCATTGCATGCCTGGATTGATCAAAATAAACTTGACATACTAGCCCTTACAGAAAACATGGCTACACCCCGGTGTAAAAGACTCAGAAATAATACCTCCAAACTTTGCAATAACCAGAAGAGATAGAGCTAAAAAAAGGGAAGGATAGCCCTTCTATATCCCTCTATGCTCAACATCACAACTTACACCAGTAATATACCCCACCTTTTCCAGTGTTGAGGTACTGATCTCTTTTTTGAACCTCAACATATCAAAAAGAATTTGCATAATGGTAATATATATCCCACCAGCTCACAATATGCCAGTGTTGGAAAATATTTTATCCTGGACATCCCAAACAATAAATCTCAAAACAATAATTTTAGGAGACATAAATATAGATTGGCAAAGCATAGCTTCCAACTCCCCCTCAAATAGTATATATCTGTATGTTTTTTTCTCAGCTCATCAATACTCCAACAAAATACAGCAAAGATCTCACCTGCCAAACTACCCTACACTGGATCCTAGTATCCCACCCTGCCAATTATCCCTCTTCTGGTACACTGTCTAGCTCCCTTAGTGATCATCTGCCAGCTTATTCCCTTAGAACAAACTACCAACAACTAAAAGTACACACTGTAAAATCAGTTAGGAACTCAATTAATTTTTGTCAACATAAATTCAACCATTTCCTACATGAAATAGACTGGACACCCCTTAAACAACTACCCCTTAATGCTGCTGTACTATACTTTAATAATACCTTCCTTCACATACTTAATACACCAGCTCCCATTCCTATGAAAAGAATCAAAAGGAACTCAGCACCATGGCTCTCTAAGGAATGTCAACACCTGATGAAGCACCATGGCTCTCTAAGGAATGTAAACACCTGATGAAGCAAAGGAACCTAGCCTGGATAACATGTTAACAGAACAAAAATGAACAAAATCATGTTAATTTCAAAACACTATGTAACAAAGTGACAAAACTAATCAACAGAGATAAGAAGTCATATTATTCCCAGCTTCAACTCCAACATAAAATCAACCCTAATAAATATTGGCACTCCATATCATTTTTACTTAAACCTGGAACAAATAGAGACCACACCCTATCACCTGATACCCCTCCATCAGAAATAGCCGAAAACTTTAACAAGCACTTCATAAAATCAGTATCAGACCTACTTACTACCACCCCTAATGCTGGACCCCACCTCACCCTTCAACCTATTCAGACACCAGCCCCAGACCATCAACTACTTCTAACCCTGTCATTAATAACCCCCCTACTCAGCAAAATGTCATAGAAACCCCATTCTCACATCAGCCCATACCTACTGATACCATTAAAGACTGCTACATAAACTAAAACCTGCTCTACCTCAGCTGATAATCGTCCACTACACTGCCTCAAACTGACTGCTAATTCAATCACCTGCCCAATCAGAATCCTTATAAATAGGTCTTTATCTGAATCAGAGGTACCTACCATATGGAAACAATCTCACATCACACCATCCACAAAGGAGGCAACTCCTTTGATCTATCCAATTTCTGTCCTATATCCATCTTGTCACCCATATCTAAAACTCTCGAGAATGGTATCCATCAGCAGATAATGCAATATCTATTGCAAAGCAATCTTTTAACCAAACCCCAACATGGCTTCTGACCTAGCCACAGCACTGCTACAGCCCTATTATCTTTTACAGACACCATAAACAAGGCCAGAGATGCAAGTTGCTATACAGCCTCAGTATTCCTTGATCTCTACAAGGCCTTTGACACAGTGTCTCACCCTTTACTATTAAACACATTATCTAACTTAGGCTTCTCACATAACACAATAAAATGATTTCAGAGCTACCTCAAGGATCATAAACAAGCAGTGAAATGGTCCAATGAACACTCACCCTTTCTGCACAACCCTACTGGAGTCCCTCAAGGCTCCATCCTAGGACCCCTACTCTTCAACATTTTCACAAATAACCTTCATGCTGCCTCTCACCCTGGGACCCTCATTCAGTATGCTGATGGCTCCACCATAATCTGTACTACTCAATCACTACCAGAACTACTTGCAAAAACTCAACAGTCCTTTACTGCAGTCGAATCCTGGCTAAGAAATGCCCAACTCTTTTTTAATCCAAAGAAGACAAACTAATACTCTTTCATCCCAAGAACACCTCTCCCATAACTGATCATTTTAACATCCTTGCATCTGACAACACTGCCATAGAAGTAGTGCAGGAAATCAAAATTCTAGGAGTTATTTATTTTTATTTATTTTACATTTGTTGACCGGGCTAGTCCAGCTGGATATATGTCCATTTTCAGTGGAGGCCCGGGGAGAAAAGCTCCACAAGCAGCAAAAAAAGCAAGAGCAATGGTAATTACAATAGACATCGGTACATTACAATGGTAATTACAATGGACATCGGTATATTACAATGGTAATTACAATAGACATCGGTACATTACAATGGTAATTACAATAGACATTGGTACATTACAATGGTAATTACAATAGACATTGGTACATTATAATGGTAATTACAATAGACATTGGTACATTACAATGGTAATTACAATAGACATCGATTGGTACATTACAACGGTAATTACAATAGACATTGGTACATTACAATGGTAATTACAATAGACATTGGTACATTACAACGGTAATTACAATAGACACTGGTACATTACAATGGTAATTACAATAGACATTGGTACATTACAACGGTAATTACAATAGACATTGGTACATTCCAACTGTAATTACAATAGACATCGGTACATTACAATGGTAATTACAATAGGCATCGGTACATTACAATGGTAATTACAATAGACATTGGTACATTACAATGGTAATTACAATAGACATTGGTACATTACAATGGTAATTACAATAGACATCAGTACATTACAATGGTAATTACAATAGACATCGGTACATTACAACAGTAATTACAATAGACATCGGTACATTACAACGGTAATTACAATAGACATTGGTACATTACAACGGTTATTACAACAGACACTGGTACATTACAACAGTAATTACAATAGACATTGGTACATTACAACGGTAATTACAATAGACATCGGTACATTACAATGGTAATTACAATAGACATTGGTACATTACAATGGTAATTACAGTAGACATTGGTACATTACAACGGTAATTACAATAGACATCGGTACATTACAACAGTAATTACAATAGACATTGGTACATTACAACAGTAATTACAATAGACATTGGTACATTACAACAGTTATTACAACAGACACTGGTACATTACAACAGTAATTACAATAGACATCGGTACATTACAATGGTAATTACAATATACATCGGTACATTACAATGGTAATTACAATAGACATTGGTACATTACAATGGTAATTACAATAGACATTGGTACATTACAATACTTAGTTACAAATTGCCTAAGTACAATTTAGCATTCCAGTAGGGAATACCTGATATGAACACACCTTTACGTAATTTATATTTAAGAGACACTATAGATTCTAAAGTCACACATACGTTTCAAAGGAAAACAGTGGTGTTACTTGGTTTGGATATTCCTAGGCAAAGAACAAGGTTACAGTTTTACTATTCAGTCTAACAAGAGTACAGTTATTTGATGTCATTTTTCTGTATATACATATTTACATGAGGAAAAATCCTCTGAAAGGTTCCACACAGTAATATCAGAGAGTTAGCACAAGATAATGCTCAAAGTGGGTTAGAGTCAGGGGTGTCGGGGAAAGCATAGGTGGTTAGTCTGGGTTGACACAGGGGCATAGCCAGAGTGATTTAAGGTAGGGTTTGAGCTAGCTTTTAAATAGGTAAACTGAGCATAGGGATGTTAGTTGACATGGGAGGCTGTTCCAGGTTTTACCTACTGTATTAGAGAACAGAGTGTCACCGGCTGAATTATTGGATTTAGCTATGTGTACAAGTAGTTTGTTAGATGAGCGTAGGGTTTAGAGATTGTTATAGGGAGTGGTTAGGGAAGTAAGTATGGGTGTATTGTTAGGATGATGCAGGATCTTATGTCCTATTAGTTGTTTAAAAAGTATACGATTTGGCAATTCTAACTATCCTAGCTGATTTAGATTGCCACAGTGATGGATTCTATAGGAGGACCCAGCTGCAAATCTAGCAATATTGTTGTAGGTGGGGAGGCTCTGTGGGTGGGGGTGAATAGTAACATTTAAGTTTTTGGGGGGTTTAAGATAAGACACCTATGTACGAGCCAATTTTCAACTGTGCTAAGGATCTTTTGGGTTAGTAACTGAAGTCCTGATGGGGAATTAGCAGAGCATATGAGTGTGGAGTCATCCGCGTATTGGATACCGACAGCTTGTGGAATAACTGAATGGAGGTCATTAGTAAAGATGGAGAAGAGTAAAGGGCCCAGAATGGATCCTTGAGGGACACCTAGAGTGACTGGGAGGTGGGAAGATAAGGAATTATCCCATAGTACAGCCTGTTGCCTATTATCTAAATATGATTGGAACCAATGTATAACAAGAGCATCCAATAACAAGTTTTTAAGTGTGTTTATGAGGAGGTTGTAGTCAACCATGTCAAATGTTTTTGACAGATCTATAAAAAGGGCTGAGGGCAGAGTGTCATTGTTGCAATTGCTTTTAATGTGGTCAGTAAAGGATAAGAGAGCAGAGGTGGTGTTGTGAAATGGTCTAAACCCATATTGACAGGTAGCTAGTAAATTGTTCTCAAGTAGGTGGGTTAGCAGTTGTAAATTAGTACATTTCCCCATTATTTTTGCCAAAGGAGATAGTATGGCAATAGGCCTATAGTTAGAAAGCTCACTGGAGTTACCACCTTTGTGCAGGGGGATGATGTGAGAGATTTTCCAAATTAAGGGGATGGTTCCTTCAGAAATAGTTCTGTTAATGAGGATGGATACGGGGTGGGCTATGACCTTTGCTGCTTTTTGCAGGTATTCTGCAGGTAGTAGATCTGCAGAGAGTGTGGTGGGTTTAAGTTTCTGAAGGAGGTTACAGATAAGGGATGTGGGCACAGGCTGAAGATGAAATGGGGGGGTTATTGGTAGATGTTGTGGTAGGGCAAGTGGTACTAGGGGATAGTTGGTTGGTGAGGGATAGAATTGTTTCAGTGAAAAATGCATTAAATGAGTTGGCTATTTGGATGAGATCATAGTGATCAGAGCCTGAGGGAGTAGGAGTTGCAGAGCATCCCGGGTGTAGGAGATTGTTAATGCCTAGCCAGAATTTTTGAGGATTAATTTGGTGGGTTTGTTGAAGCTGGCAGTTGTAGTTTCTTTTATCAGAAAATATAGCTTGTTTTGTTTGGTTTCTTAGCTGTTTGAATTGTAAATGATCTGAGGGGCTTTTAGTAGAGCGCCATTTGGCCCATAGTTTATTTCTTTGTGGGGATTATTTGTTTGGTAGTTTTGGAGAGCCATGGTGCTGGTTTGGTTTTGGTTCTAATTTTGTATAGTGGGGCATGGCAGTAAAGAATGGATAGGAATTTAGAATTAAAGAAGCTAACAGCATCGTCTAATGGGAGGTGTTTCAGGGGTGACCAGTTACAGGCACTTAGTTCTGCTTGGAAACTAGTAGGGTTAAAATTTTTGCTAGATTGAATAGTTTTGTAGATGGTTGAGTTTGGAAGTTCGGTCTTATATATAATTAGGTAGCTCAGTGAGTGGTCACTTATATCCTCTGGGAGGGTGCCAGTTTTGTAGGTTTGTTGGTGAGTATTAGTATCCAGTCAAGGGTACTTGTTTTGTTGTTGAGTTTATTAGTTTGGGTAGGGGATGCGATATTTTGGTTAAAACCATATAGGTTGATATGGGTGGAAGGCTGTTCAGATATGCAGGAGGTCCAATTTATATTAAAGTCACCAAGTATTATGGTTTCTTGTGGGTAGTTGGTTGACATCATTGACAAGAAACTTTCATTTGACCCCCATATACAGCAAAATATAAAGAAAACTCATCAAAAGCTGGGACTCATATAGAAAGAAACATTTCTTTACTGCAGCAACAAAAACTACCCTTGCAAAAACATTTTTTTTTATTTTCCTCCCTTCTTTATGGTGCCCCTATCCTAATTAACTTAGAAACTTCTACCCAAAGCAAGGTGAAACAGTGCTACAAGAAAGTTGCTAACTTAAC
Organism: Protopterus annectens; assembly: GCF_019279795.1. Classification (NCBI taxonomy): domain Eukaryota; kingdom Metazoa; phylum Chordata; order Ceratodontiformes; family Protopteridae; genus Protopterus; species Protopterus annectens. The sequence goes on from NC_056746.1 coordinate 412,387,042, forward strand.
CACAAGCTGTAAATATCACACACACCACTGTAAACCACTCCTAGAACTAAACTGGCTTGAACTCCCCAACCAACTTGCCTTTATTCAGCTATCCACCTTGCACAACCTTATTTTCAAGCCTACTGCCTGCCCTGCACTAGCCAATCTAGTCACACCTTACACACCAAATCGATCCCTACGATCAGAAGACAAAAATCTCTTAGCTATCTCAAAACCCACAAGAAAACCAGGTCATTCTTTGTATTCATACTCTGTCTTTATACTTTGGAATTCACTACCTCTAGCTACCAGGTCTATGCCTGGCTTAACCCACTTCAAAGCCTCTTTAAAAAATCATCTTAAAAATACATGGCTCTGCTCCTGCATAAAGCCTGCCTGATGCTCAGCACTTCCTCTTCTTCCTCACTTGCCTCATCCTCTTCTTCTGTCACATTTCAATCCTTCACAGTCTGTAAGTTCCTAAGAATCTTCTAACTCCTTCTCTGTTTCCATACCGTATCCTTAAGTTACTGCTCATGCTGTATTGCTTCTATTATTTTTAACTCTCTCACTATCTTTCTGCATCACTAACCTTCTGGTTACTATTTTCCTAACTGAAACTAACATTTTATTTAATAATTTATTTATGTTTTGCCATGTACTATAGCAGTCAATGTCACACACTGCACTATCTACATACTATTTTTTGGACACTGCATCATCTATAGTGAGAATGACTATTATTGTCTATAATATTTTTAACTCTATAGAATCGTCTAGATGTGCAGTATATATTGTAACACAGTGTAACATAGTTTGTTCTTTCAACTTATTTTGTATAGCATTTCTGATGTGATTTACACTGCATTGGATTTTACTGTATTTTTAGTGTACTGTATGTGGAGCTTTTCTCCCTGGTCCTCTGCTGAAAATGGGTTTTGTAGATCCAATCAGACCACCCCAGTAAACAAATTTCAAATACATAAATAAATAAATAATAATCCCACTAGTAAATTATACAGGAAGCCTACTTCAAACCATACATTCTGCCTGCTAAAAGAGGCTCTTCCCTGAGTGTGGAATTTTTTAAGGCAAACAAAAACAGTGCTCTTGAGCACAAGAATTTTGAAACTGAAAAAGAAGGTTTCCAGGGTTTATTATATAGAGGGTATATTGTGGACACCCTGAATTTGGCGAGTGATTGAGTGTGGAATTTAATGAGAAATAATGCTTCACTGTAAGAAGTAAATCAAAGTAGTCAATGGGAGAAGGCAAATGAGAGTCAAAGACGTTTAGAGACACTGTATTCTGTTACTAATTGTTTACAATTCCAAAAGAGTCTTAAAACATTGTTTTGGACAACAGGTATGTTTCATGTCTGATAAAACTCTTTGTAGAATTTTACCTGAAACGAATATGCTTTTTTTTATAGAAAGACTCAAAATTTCAGAGTGCTTATCTCCTTTAAGATTTATAACTAGCCATCATTTTTAATTAGAAAGGGGAATACTTCATGTGCACAATGCTCATGTTACAGTTCAGTCTGTATGAGGGTAGAAGCTGCAGTTAGTAAGAAGAAAGAACTGAGCAGTTGTAGTCCTCCCAATCTAAAAATGTAATCTGTGTTTTAGTTTGTAATTGTCTAGTAGCTAATTAATATATTGGACAAACCACAAGAGTGGTTAAGACAAGAGTACAAAAACATTTTAGCAATATTCATACCACAAATTGAATATCTCTGTTGATTTACAGATCTTAGAGTATCATAATTCCAATGCTGATGCTATTCAAATTTGTGTGGTAGAATCACGTTAATTAAAAAGAGGAGGAGAAGTAAAAGTTCAGTTAAATAAATTGGAACATATAATGGTTTGTAAATGCCAAACTTTATGCCTAAAACGTTTATATTTACTCAAAACTGGCAGCATTTGATACATTACGCTATAAGACATTGTCATGTTAACATGTTTTTTAAACCAACTATGATTAGTTTGATTTTTTTTTTATTTATTTGAAACAGTCATGGTTGAATATTCCTTTAACTTTCCGCCTTTTCTTTTTGGGATCAATGAATATTCAGTTAGGTAGTTTGGAATTTGGGAAACAATTTGTAGCAGTAGTTATTTTAAATGTTTGAAGAAGTGTGCTTTTATAATGTTATCCCATGAAAAGCATTGTGCCAAGGCACTAGGGGTGCACACAGATAATTGGAATTAAATGGAGAAGCATAGAATCAACTACTTTGTGCGTGGTTTTTTTTTTTTTTTTTTTAATTCCTGCTAGGTTTGTATCTATGAGGCTTAAGCACTGATTTCTTTTTAACTAGCTCAGCACCTGTAGATTTGATGTTAAGCTGCTACTTACTGGTAGTGTTTGGAGAGGAGAAATGAGCCTCCAGCCTTGAAAAAGTATAGCATCTCCCACTGGTGGGGGCAGATCTATCAATAAGAGTCTGTCTCATTCTTTCATTGTCTGGCCCGTACAATTTATTCTGTATATTTTGTTTATGCTTTGTTAGATATTCTGACCTCTCACTTCACGTTGACCAGAATACTGTATGGTTTGGCCAGATATATGGCCCTTTTGCATATATATTTTTTCTGATCAGTACATTTTCTGCTTACGTAGATGTTTTAATACTTAACTTGCAAACTTCCAGCTGTCACTGCTTTAGAATACAGTGGTACTTTCCATTAAGATCTATTTGCAGTCTGTCTGTATCTTTTCTTATATTCCTGGATTCTTAGTTTAATAAAAACATAAACTCAGAATAATAATTCAACTGATTCACACCCATGGATAGATCTAGTACTGCATACCATCACGATAATCTTTATTTTATTTAAGCATTCAAGCTGTAGGAAAGGACTATATGCCTTTGATAATTATGATATGTGGATTTTAAATAAAACAAATTATTTAGAATGAATAAAATTAGACTTTTCTAAGTTGTGACTGGGATTTTGAAGGAGTTGCCTGTGGGGATTTCTGAGGATATGAGATCAGTGTATCATGAAATTATCATCATCATCATCATTAACCTGCTTTTTCCCATTTTCTACATGGGGTCAGGGTGTCGGGTTAACTGTTACCATCTCTCTCTGTTCGAAGCCACTCTCCTGCCTTCTTCAACACTCATGCCTGACTGTCAAAGGCCTTCTTTCACACAATCCATCCACCTCTTTGCTGGATGCCCTCATTTCCTCTTGCCTTCTTCCTGTCTGTCCCAAATCTTCTTTACCAGATTGTCTTCTGCTTTTCTGCACATGTGCCCAAACCACTGTAATCTGTTATCTTTGACCTTTTCTGCAATTGGAGCTACTTTGGCTTCTGCTCTTATGCCTTCATTTCTTTGTCTGTCCCACAGTGTGCATCCTACCACCCTTCTCAGGCACTTTGTTTAAATCACCTCTACCTTTGTCATCTGCTCTGCCTTTACTGCCCAGGTTTCTGTATAATACAGTAATACTGGTCACACCACTGTTTTGTACATGTTAATTTTCAGCTTCTTTGGCATTCTTCGGTCATACACTACACCTGACACTCTATGCCATTTGGCTGCAGCCCCTTTGATTTGAGCTTTGACCTGTTCATTCAGTCTTCTCTTCTCCTCATCCACCCTCCCCAGATTCTTGAAGCTGTTAATCTGTTCACCTATTTTCCCTTCTATCTCAATTCTCAGCTTTTCTGAACTCTACCAGTTGCTGCCATTACAGCTGTCTTGTCTGTACTTAGTTTTAATCCACGTGCCTTCAGTTTTGCATTCCATTCTACTATCCTTTACTGCAGTTCTTCTTTAGTGTCTGCATGTAATGCCACATCATTTGCATACAGCAATTTTGTTGATCTGTCTTCTCCAGTCTGTTTACTAATGTAGTCCAACACCAGTATGAACAGCAGTGGTTTTAGAGCTGAACCCTGGGGCACACCCACTCCTACTGGGAACCCTTCTGTGAGAACAAACACTGTTCTTACTTGAGTCTTTTGGTCCTTGTACATAGCCTGCACTAATTCTACCAGTGCTTTTGGACTTCAAACCAGCACAGGACTGCCCAAATCATCTTACTTGGGAACTTCTCATATGCTTTCTCCATGTCTAGGAATGCCCAGATAGACTGTTTCCTCATCCCTAGTGTCTTCTCAATATCTGTCTCACTGCGAACAATGGGTCAGTTGTGCTGCTCCATCTGATCCAGACTGCTCCTCCCATCTTACTTTCTACTACTCTGTGTATTCATTTATCAATCACCATTTCCAGAACTTTCTTGCAATGTGACAGGAGTTTGATACCAGTGTACTGCCCACAGTTGTGAATGTTCCCTTTGGTCTTGTACACTGACACTAGTATGCTTATTCTTCAGTCATCTGGGATATGCCTTTCTCTCCTCACTGCTATGAATACCCTCAGAAGCCATTTTCCTCTATCTGACCTGGCATCTTTATCATATCTGCTGTGATCTCATCTGAGCCTGCTGCTCACCCTGATTTCATTTTCCTTAGTGCTTTTCTTACTTCTTCTATGGTGGGCTCCTTCTCTTCTATCATCAAAGGCTGTGTCTGGGGTAGTACAGCTTCTGTGGGATTTTCTTCATTCAGAAGCTGCTGTAAATACTCCTTCCATTAGCCTTTGATGTCCTGTGGACTGGTGAGCAGGTTGTTGCTAGCATCCCTTATGAAGGGTGTCTAACTATCTTCTTTATCCTTCTGTCCTTACCTTGCAATCTGATATAGTTTCTTTGTGCCATCTACTTACTTACTTACTTACTTTTTAGAAGCTGGTAGAGTCTCTCTGATGCCTTGTTCTTTGCTAATGCATCTCCTTTTTTAGCCTTTTTGTTACAAACCAGTATTCCTTTGCAAACTGGTTCATCTTTTCTATCTCCCACTTTTCCCTGCACTCCTTCTTTCTTTTGATATCTTCCTGGATTTTTACACGGCACCAGCAGCTTTCCTTATGTACCTTATTTCCACACCTGGCTCGGCCATATATCTGATCTGTAGTCCTCACACATACTGTTTTGAGGCCCTGCCATTCTTCTTGAACTTCTCCTATTTCCTCTTCTTTTTGAAATGCTAGAGCCCTGAGTAATTCCCTGAACTCTTGTACTTTCTCTCCAGTCAACTTCTAGGTTGTCAGCCTGGCACATGTTGACCTCAGAGCCTTCTCTGACCACTGCTTGCAGATGATTATGTCAACCAGTGGATTATGCTGTTGGTTGACTGTTTCACTGGGGATGACTTTGCAATTGCTGATTCTATCCCAGTACCCTTTCCTTACCACTAAGAAGTCTACCTGAGTTCCATGTTGGCCACTCTTGTATGTGATCTTATGACTGTCTCTCTATCTCAACCATGTGTTGGCTACTATCACGCCATTTGCCAGACAGAAGTCTAAAATGGCTTCTCCTTTTTTATTTCTGTTGTCCCAGCCATGTGGACTCAGGCAGTCCTCATATCTTGCTCATACCTCCCAACCTCTTAGAGCAAGAAATCTAGACAAAGCCATATATAAAAGTGAGACAAAGGCCCAAAAAATAGGGACAAATTTTAAATATTGCTCTTACAAAATTAGAATGTTAATAGAATAACAGGTTTTGCATTAGCTTGAATTTTCTGAAGGGTTTGAAGCCTTAAACTCAAATGTCTGTTATTATTTTCTAACTTCAGTCTTTAATAATTTGCCAGTAATTTGCCAGAAAACCACATTTTTATGAAAAAAAACAGACCAAAAATATGAGGCAAAAATCTGGACATTCTGCGAAAATCTGTCTGCCCTGATATGTGCATTCAAGTCACCAATTATTAGTACCAATTCATGTTGCCCTGCTTTATCTAGTAGACCCTGCAACTGCTGTCTGAATGCACTCACTATCACAACCCTGCTGTGAGATATAGGGTGAGATTATGAATACTGCCCCATCATTAGGCTGGAGTCTAAGTGCCATGACTCTATTACTAATTCTGATGACATCCCTCACTGTCTTCTGACCCTCCCTCACCACATTTCCCACACCATTTCTAGTATGTCCTCCTCCTGAGTAGTAATAGACTCTGGACCCCAAGTCAAGTGGCTTTGCTGCACTGCTCTTCCATCCTGGATAAATTTCTGTCCTGTCAGTGAACCTACATTGAATGTGCCAATTCTTAGTTTTTGTTTGGCAGGTTAAAGGGACTTTTGTCCAGCTTTCACTCAACAGCGCTATCCCTGGTAACCCAAGCTGATCAAATTTATCCCAGGTAACCCAAGCTGATCAAATGGCACTGGCTGGTCAGTAGCTTATTTCCCCAAGGCTGCTAGGCTTTATGATGGGCACACACCCCTTCCACCATTATCAAGGGTCCCTGGCATAGGTCAGAGTAGGCCTCAACCCATTTGGCAACAGTAGTCAACATGACTAAATCACCTAGAGCCATATTTGACACCACTGAGTGGCTACCAGTCTAGCAGTCTGTGATCTATGCTTTCTTATCATGAGGACACTGCACACCACAGTAGATGTCCAAAGTGGTTGGGTTATAAAACTAGTCCCACTATAGGGCACCATATAGACTCAATGCTGCTCCTCTTAGCTCCATTACTTGGTAAGTTTGAGATGGAAACAATCTACATGTTTTTCAGAGGTGGAAGGAATCAAGCAGATACACAGGGAGAGCATGCACACCCCAAACAGGCATTGGTTAGTGGTAAGGATCAAACCTTGTACCTTGTGCATGGGAGATAAAGACCTTAATCATTATGGCAAATGAGGTATGTCTCCATCATGAAATAATAAATATAAATGTGTGGGTGTGTTTACAATCAAACAGAAATCATCAAGCCATAAAGCAATTGAAACATAGAGAAATAAATAGTAAAAAAATCAGTAAATAAAAGTATCTTTTGGGGGGCATCCCCACTCTACTCCATCATCCCATACTACCTTATATATACTAACTGCAAGGCTGCAAAACAGTGGGAAAGGTGAATTCCCAACTCCACTATAGTGCAATCTCAGACAACTGAATAACAGCACTGTGTGATTAAATGAATCTTTAACTACTAGTGCTGTGGTTTACTCCATGTGATGAAGTAAGCATTTGAACAAATATAATGTTTTTTTGTGTGCGTGTGTGTGTGTGTTATGATTTTTGTGGCAATAGTCAAAATAGACTGTTGCAACTAACAAAAGATCGGCCCCATTTTAACAAATACACAGTAATACAAATGTGCTTTACAAAACAAAACAATTTTTTTCCTTCTTTTTGAAAAAACCAAGCCCCCAGAAACCCCCATGTGGGGGCTGTGACCCCACACTCCCTACTACTTTTATATACCAAGTCCAAGGTCACACAACAGTGAGGAAAAGTGAAAAACTCTTAACCCCATTGTTGCATGTTCTCATGCAAAGTAAATATTTAGCAAATTGTGAATCAACAAAAAAGTCATGTGATTTACAGTTTGACCAAATATACACATATACACCCACACACCCACACACACACACACACACACACACACACACACACACACACACACACACACACACACACACACACACACACACACACACACACACACACACACACACACACACACACACACACACACACACACACGACACAAAAGCTGTAACTGTACGGTAGCTGTATGTCTGCATTCATGTGTAGGACTATATGGTCATAGGAAATACATTTACTCCTTGCCTTGCCATTACCCAGTCTTTTTTGAGAAGGACTAGGACAGTCAGCCAGGGACTGAATTTGTGAATACTCATCACTCTGCTTAATTTGTATTTGTGAATGTATTATATCTACACAAGCACAGACACGCAGAGATAGATAGATAGATAGATAGATAGATAGATAGATAGATAGATAGATAGATAGATAGATAGATAGATAGATAGATAATGTTTATATTACCAAATCTCATATCCTTATTATTCAAATAACAAAATATCATATAAAAAACACTAAAATTGATTATCCTTGCTTGTCTGCAATCAGTGGATTTCAGTTTGATGTTTTTTGCTCATCATTTCATGATTCAAACAGAAAATATTCAATCACATCAAATGCAACTATATATATATATATATATATATATATATATATATATATATATATATATATATATGTAGATAGATTTAGGTATATGTATACATACATATACATACTATATGCTTTGTGCATTTGATTTGTTGATAGGATACACCTCTTCCATGACCCAGAATAGAATGAAGCAGTTAATGAACAAAAAATACATACATAAACAGAATACTGGGTAGAGAACGGACAGTAAAAAGTGAATCACCCCGAATATACGGTTATGCCTTAGCTCATTAGAGGTATGATTGCCTTTGCTATATGAATAAATGCTTTCCATTTCCTGATAGCAGTGACATCCAAAAGTGAATCAGATAAAGTAGTAAGATATCTGAATCGAAAACATACCTCTTGTTGTTTCAGCATAAATGCATCAGCATAACTCCTTATGTCATTCTCATTCACAGTTTGTCTGTTTAGCTTTAAAAACTCAACAAAGAATTTCCTCTGCTCCTGCATATTTCTGAACAGAATATTTGGAGCACCAAAGAGAAATCCAAGAAATGGGAAGATGTTGTAGAGCTGAAAAAGATAAAACATAAAAGGCAATTACCAAACAGTTTTAAGTGGAAGTAAATATTTTTTGTTGATTTACTTATTAAACAGAATATAGAAGATCACTGAGCATTTTTTGTCAAATGTCTTTTTATTTATGTAGGAAATGACAATGAATAGTCATACTCATGTTACCAATAGCATATGCTTTGTACCAGGAACATATATCTGCAAATAATGCAGCAACAAGTTCATGGAATTTATCTGTAAGTGTGAGGGGGATATTAACCCCCGGATTCACTATCCTTCCGTGCAGGACTAGCTTAATCCTGCATGGAAGCGGCCATTTAGGAGCAGGACTGCAGCGGCCCATGCATATTAATGAAGGTGCACTGCCTGGTCACCTAATCTTACATTGAGCATGTAAAAGTGCTGAGGGAGTGTCTGAGAGCAGAGCTCTGAGAATATACACACCCCTGCAATGAAGAACAGCAGACAAGTTATAAAAGAATGATCGAGGCCACTCATAGGTGTGTGCATACCCCCAGCAACATCCCCCATGTGTACAAGAGCAATAGTTAAAACAACAAATATAAAGTTTTTTTTTTTTTTTTTTTTAATGAAACAGTTTTAATGAAACAGATTAAATTTAACCATAGGTGCACGGGTTTGCCCATTGCTTAGCTATGGTTAATGCAGCTTAAATGGCAGAAGAGGATAAAAAGCAGGATGTATATAAACAAAATAGCACTGCAATAGTGTAGTTGGCAGAGCATTCACCTTAAGCGTAGTCATTTCTGGTTCAAGTCCCACTGCAGCACTTAACATATCAAATCACTTTATGACCAATATTTTTAGTTGCATAAACTACTAAATAACATATTTTTGTGAACTGGAGTACTGCATTAAATGCAGATGTGAGGTGTCAGTGTCATAATGTTGCAAAGTCCACAGATAATCGCATGTGCCCCATACAATACATGTACACAGGAATCAGGGAGACAAATGGAAGGTAAAATGTTTAATGAATGATAACTCCATACAGCTTCCAAATCCCCAATCTTCCCAAGAACTATTAGACATTACTGTCTAAATTAGTACAGTGGTAAGCAAGAGTAAGCACCAGTAAGCAAGTGTAAGCACTATTAAGCACTAGTAAGCGGGAGTAAGCATATTTAAGCAGTAGTAAGTGGGTTTAAGCCTGTTTGTGTGGAGGTAAGCAATGTGCACACAGGTTAAACAATATTGAAGCTAACTCTCTGTAAACATATTTAACCGAAGGTTAGCATAGCTTACCCTCGAGCAGACCCGCATGAACCCACTTACAAATGCTTAAAAGTGCCCTAATCACTCTGTATGCAACAGCCGCTGTTCTGGCGAGAAACAAAATAAACATCCCTTGTAGGTCTTGAACTCAGGACCCTATACACTAGGACCACAGTAGTTTACCACTAAACCATCACAGCGGTACATATCATTGAGGTATCACCAAACAAATCCTCACTACAGGACAATCAAACTGAACATGTGAAAGGAATCTGTATACAGTTTTATGTTGTATAACCTACTACATAACATAAATATGTGAACTGGAGTATACTGCAGTAAGCCTAGATGTGAGGTGTAATTGTAATAAAGTGTGTTGAAGTCCCCTAATAAACACAAGGACCACATACAGTGTATGTACACATGAGTCATGGATACCAGATACATATATAACATGTAATGAATAATAAATCAATGCCAAAAAGCAAATATAATGCAAATTAAATATTAAGCAACACTAAGCATTGCACAGCTCAGCTTAGCAATGTGAGCAATGTGTAGGCCAGCTAACTGAATTTGCCCATTGGTATACCCCTTTAAACAATGCCAACCTTAGGTAAGTAGGTTTGCCCATAGCGTAGCCTTTTCAAAACCATCCAATCATGGCAAAGTGCAGGAAATTGGCCCTATTTAAACCCAACAGGCAGGAATGCATCTCATAACTGGTTGTAGCTTCTCCTTGCAGGCACTATGTCTGGAATGGGAGAGGATGTGCGCTTTCGGGCACAGCGCTGGGGCATCCAGGAATCCAGAGACATGGCAGAACTCCTTGTCAAAGACCATGAGCAGAGACTGCTGCAGGGCCAGTACCAGGGTTCCCAATATAAAGCAGAAGCCTGGGACCATCTCGCCCGTGACCTCACCAGTGCCACTGGCATACCCCAAACTGTTGAGCAGGCCAGGCATCACTATGCCAACCTGAAGCGGCGAAAGGGGGATCTCTTGGATCAGTGGATCCAAGAGGATAGGAGGACAGGGAAGGTCCCAGCTGTGTGTAAGTATCACTCCACTACCTGTTTAATAATTGCCAGCTAATGTATATTATGGATAGGTAAGGCTAAATATTCCTCTTATGTCCTCCACAGTGGCAAGTGAGTGGGCTGTGAACCAGGAGGCCCATGGATGTCGCTTGGAGTGGTTGCAACACGAGGCAGATTAGTAATATTCTTGTATGTACAGTCATAGGAAATAAATCTAAAAGTATTAGTAAGTTAATTGCCTGTATAAAATCTGTATTGTTTAAGACAAGTACTGCATACACCAGAGAATATGGCAGGAAGAGTCTCATATAGGTTGTATGTAAATAAAAGCATAATAGCCTGACAATAAAGGTCTAACTGCTGGACTGCATGGGTTTACTCTGGTATCATATTGTAATGTAGATTTGCAATCATTTAATAATCCTGTTGTATTAAGCACAGTTACCCACACTGCGCAACATAAATAAAATGTGTAAGAATGTCTGTGTATGACTGGTGTAATCCCCAGAGGTCATTTAGTACAACAGAGAGAGACATAGACAGAAAATAGTGAAAACAAAGACAACAAAATCCAAATAGCACATGTAACTGAGATGTGAACTGTTGTATTTTTAGCACACACAGCCATGGTTCGAATCCTGGGAGTGGTAGTAGTCTGCCTAAAGAATCATACCCCACAACTGTACAAATATGTCCAGAATGTCCAGTAAATTGGCCCATGTCTGCTGCCTGTCACTCTGTCCCCCTGGGAAATCAGTGAGATGATCCCAGACATATAGGCAGCAAACAAGAAGTACAACTGATTGTCACACATCTATAAGAACAAACCTGTCACTCAAGCAACTCCTCAAACTGTTATGAGAGTAATAAGCCAAGTATGTCCCATCTACACCCCTATGTTGTCAAGCTGTGATCAGACCAGAATGTGTACAGTAACAGTTAGATGTATGTGCATAATACTAATGTGGAATCTGCTACTTTGTATGGCAATATTCAAGTAGTGCTAACAAACATTGCTCCCACAGGTCTGTCAGATACGAAAACTGTGCCCAGAAATAAAAGATTGATACCCTGTACTGGTACTGTTTACTTTGGTATTGTATGGCATTGTTATTGTTGCAACTGCTCTGAATAATAAGTTATTACTCATCACTGTCACCCACACTGTGCTACAGAAATCCTGTATAAGAATGTTGTAAGTCACTAAAGGCTGAAGAGGACAATAGTCTAAATATGTCCCGGTTCACCTGCATGTGGTCAAGACATAACCAGAGTATGTGCAAGAAGAGATGGACAGGTATGTGCATAACATCAACCTGGAATCTGGGAGTATGTGTAGAAACAGTTGGTTAGTGTTAACAAACAATTCCTCCACAGGTATACCAGGTAAGAGGTGTATACTGCAGGTAAAACCAATTCATGTATATAGGTTCATAGGTTCATAGATAGGTACTAGGCTATTGGCCCAAGGACCTACGTAAGCCTAGCCAACAAGGTTCTCTGGCTTACGCCACCCAAGAAAGTTATTTTCCTGTGCCACTGTTGAGCAGAGAAACAGAAGTGATCCCTGGGGTGTATTTCCTATTTCCCATCCACTCATCAAGATTTTTCTTGAAGAGTGCTAATGAAGAACTGTTCCAGAGTATGGGAAGTTTCTGGGACAGGAATCTATCCCTCCAGCATGTCCTGTTTATTGTGGTGACAAGGTTTAGGTCCCTAGAGTGTGTACCTCGGAGGGATTGGAATTTCGTTAGGTGTAGCATGTCCAACAGCTCTGGGTTTGACATAGCTTTATATGTTAGGCAGAGATCACCTCGGAGTAGGCGATATGCTATGGAGTAAAGCTGGAGTTTTTTGAGGCGGTCAGTGTAGGGCATTTGTTTGAGGCCAGTAATCCTCTTTATGAGGTACTTCTGTGGCCTTTCCAGCTGCTGCAGATGTCTTGTGAGGTACATTCCAAAAGGGGCATTGTACTCTATAATGGGTCTAATGAGTGTCGAGTAGAGGGGAACAATGACCTCTTTTATCCTGGATGAGAACCCTTTTATGATGAGGTTTGCCACATATAAAGGACTTCCTGACTACTGTGGCGATGTGACTATCAAAGGAGAGACTACTGTACACCTGGATCCCAAGGTCTCTTATCACGCATTCGGTATTAAACAGATTGCTGCCTATGTGGTAGTTCATGGGTACAGAGTTTTTACCAAAGGGGATGACACTGCACTTTTTGGCATTGAGCTTGAGGCCATGGCTCTGACACCAGGCATCTGTCTCAGCGAGGCCCTTCTGTAGGATGTCCACATCATTTGGGGACTTGACTATGGCTCCTAGTTTGCAGTCATCTGCGAACTTCTTTAGCCAGAGGCCTTCTGTGTTAGCCTGTACTTCAGAGAAGTAGATACCAAACAGGAGAGGTCAGATTTGGAGTCTGTAACTTTTACAGTGTGGGTTCTGTCAGTGAACCAGTTGTCAACCAATCTTGTGATGTAGGGATAGGGTTGCCACCTTTTAACAAGGGCAAAGTGGGACGTGGGGGTGTGGTCAATAGGGTAGGGTGTGTGGCCAACATGACACTGGCCACACCCCCACCACAACATCACCAGAGTTGTTAAAGGAGATGTAGTATTAGTTAGGGATACAACATTGTGACATTACAGCATACTGAAAACTCAAACCATTTAAATGAAGTGAACTATTACTACAAACACACACATTAATCAGTTGTAACAGTAAATAGCAGACTCCTTGGGCTCCTTTTACCTCAAAACATAGCAATTAAGAATAATTTACCTAGCACAGCAATGCAATAAACTGGCCCAAGTAAAAGCAGCACACCCATATTCACATTACAAGCAAAGCAGTACATTTTAACCTTATTAAAAATGCATAATAAATTAAAAGCACACATTTACAAGTATAAATGCAAACAATCTTGAAACAGCTTCGGCAAACTGGCAACATGTACCTACTAGAATAATAAATGCATTACATTAGCTGTTAACATTCCACCTCAAAAGATAGATTTGTACCACATACACATTGACTTGCAGGAACTAACAGGAAAAATTATCCAAACAGTATATCCTAACTTCCTGAAAACAGCATTAAATTGCACACATTTCCATACAAAAAAAGTGCAAACTATGCTCGAACATTTTCTATCTGCAAACAGACAATACCCAGAAAAAGCTACGACAATAGAAATACATCACACTAAATTTATATTTCACTGCCCTCCACCAGAAATAAACAACTTCTATACACAGTTCAGCCTTTTAAAAGTAATGCTTCCAAATCATACTCCCAAGAATAACAATTACATATACATTCAGGTTTTATACCTTTAAAAACTACTACTCAAAAATATCAAAATAACCACTGCACAGATTTAAATACTGCGTACTGGACCCCCATCTACCTCTAAGCATTAAAAAAATTAAACCACAATATATTCCCATTTTAAACTACTACTCAAAAATCTCAAAATAACCACTGCACAGATTTAAATACTGCATACTACATCCCCATCTACCTCTAAACATTCAAAACTTAAATAAAGCACAATATTCCCATTTTAAATAACTAAAGCCACAAAATGCTATTATGTACTTACCACTATCACAGTTATTGCTGGGCTAGCTTGCTTCCTTCCTGCTGGAATGGCTAGTTGGATGCTCAAGTGGTGGCTGGGCTGGCTGGAAGGCTCCCTTGCTGGCTATCAGGCTTCCTTGCAGGCTAGCTGGCTGGCTGGCTGGCTGGCTTCTTTGCTGGCTGGCTGGCTTCTTTGCTGGCTGACTGAATTCTTTGCTTGCTGGGCTGGCTGGGCTGGCTGGGCTGGCTTCAGAAATAGAAATCTCAGATCTTTTTCATTCGCAGCTGTAGAGCTTAGTGCTCTACAGCTGCAACCTTTATTGGGCTCTTCTTAACAAGTCCCCGGCCCCTCCAATCCCTGCAGCCAATTACTGTGTTGCATTGCCACCCAGACCTAGCAGGAAATCCCTCTAACTGCAGGTCCGGGCGGTGACATAGCCGCATTGCATTGGAAAAAACAGAAGTATTTTCGGCTTTTCCACGGCAATTGAATTCGCGATCGCGAAAAGGGGAAAACCAGGACTTTTAAAGTCCCACGCTTGGTGACTGCAGGAAGTGGGATGAGAGGGCTCAACCCATGAGTGTCCCACTGACAACAGGACAGGTGGCAACTGTACATAGGGATTTATACCTAATTTAGTGAGTTTAGCTATAATTCCAGAATGGGGGATGGTGTCAAAAGCCTTGGCGAGGTCAAGATAGGCTGTGTGAACCACCTTACTCTCATCTATTGCTTTGGTGACTGCCTCAAAGAAGTCGATCAGGTTCAGGAGGCATGATCTGCCTTTCACAAACCTAAACTGGGTGGGATCCAGAGTTTGGAGGTTACCAATGTCTTTGTTTATGAGTTCCATGACGATACATTCCATGGCCTTGCAGACCAGGCTCATCAGGCTAATAGGTCGATAGTTCCTGGGATCAGTGGTAGCTCCCCCTTTGTGGAGTGGGATAACTGTTGCTGTGTGCCATTCAGTGGGCACAAAGCCTGATGCAAGGCTATTATTGAACATGGTGCTTAAGTGGGGAGCCAGTTTGTTCTGAAGTTCATGTAAAATGCAGCCTGGAATGTTGTCCGGTCCCATGGATGCTGTGTTTTTGGCTTTAGAGAGTGCAGCTTTTACCTGTGTAGTTGTGATTACAGGGACTCTGCATTCTTCCTGTATAGATATGGGCCCTTTAGGGGGTAAGAGGGGGGTAAAGTTAGCACTGAACCTATCTGCCAGGATGTTGGCAATATCAGTTGGTTCTGTAATTTTCTTGCTTTTGTGCTGTAACTCAGAGCAGATCTGGGTGTTGCCATTGAGATTCTTGACATAGCTATAGAATGTTTTGTGGTTGTCCTTGGAATTAGTGGCGATTTTGTTTTCGTAACTAGCTTTGGAGGATCTTATAAGGGATCCCAGTTTCTTACTGAGGCTGACCAGGGAGCTCCTCCACTCATGGGATTTTACTCTCTTTTGCAACAGTTTCTTCCTTCTGTTGTACAGTTTGTTTATGGAAGGTGACAACTAGATTGGCTTCCTTTTTTGAGGATAGCGTCATGGTTCTGTTTGGGATAGCATGATCCATGCACTTGTGTAAGTGCTTATAGAGTGCATTTGTGTAGGATTCAGCAGTTGTAACTGTATTGTCCATCTGCATGGGTGTCATGAAGTTCACCACTTCTGTCTTAAGAAGCATGAAGTTGGCTTTGGAGAAATTGTTTTACTGTGGTTTCCTTAATGGGAGGTGGGGGAGGCAGCCATACCACTGTCCAAGGTAAGGCAATAGGGTAGTGTACTAATACTTGTGAGGTACAGATAACAGCACTGACCAGGAAAATAATGTGAACTACAGAAGTATACTAGTTGTTAATTGACATCTTTCTCTCCCCCCACTATATCTGCAACAATAAACTACATACCGCGTGCTGACTTAACTGTAAAGTTGGGACATATGTCCTATTGTTTGATAATTATTTAAATCTGTTTCTGTGCATGTGCTATGTTGAAATACTCCAACATTGGTGGCATGGTGCCATCAATGTACCTGCATGCTGTTATAATTACCACTGTGGTCCCATATATGCATGTGTTCTGTTTGCTATGCAACTGTTCCATATCTGGTGTCTGGGTTAATGGGAATATCTTTCCTGAAATGTGTTGACTATTACTAACCCACATATATTGATAAAAAATAAACACCATAGCATGTATGGGAATGCAGGTCCCAGTAGACCCACCTGCCCCACCTTAGCTGGCCATGGCACCGGGCACCAGCACATCTGGGGTCCAACCCCGGACCTCCTCATCTGTTGGTCCTGTACCACCTTTGGGTGGAACCACCTCAGGGGATGGGGCCCCCCTGGGAGCGGGCGTGGACAGGAACTTGTCACCTGTCACCAGGTCCAGGTTGTGGTGCATAGCGTGCTCAACCAGCAGGTTGGAGATCTGCTGCGACAGCTCAAGGGCTGCATGTCGTGACTAGAGGGTTGGCCTGGCTCTCTGACTCAGCCCCCATCACAGCCACCTTCGGGGTTGTGAAGGTGCAGTGGTGACTGCCCATGGGTGGGGGCCTCAGTCCCACTGTTTCCACTAGGGGGCTCATGGGCTTCTGATTTCCCAACACCCCTCCCCATCAAGATGTTTACCCCCCCACATGTGTCACATACCACCCCTGTATGTGTCTTGTTTGTCTTGTCTGTAAACCTACCCAATCTACCTCCCCAAATATACCTACTATCCCTTCACAACATCCCACTCTCACCTGAAAAAAAAGGGCACTCTGTTCCCCCCAAAAAATTTTGCCCCATACATAGATGTCCATTTCGCACGTGTCTACTGGACACATGTAATCTGGTCTAATTGGCATCACAACATATTCTTGTTGTCCTCACCCCTCTCTCGGGGGTTTGAGTGTCCAAATCTACCTCCAAATTCAGTGTATATGCACAGCTGTTGCTGTAGAAGAAATGAGTAGCTATGGACCTTCCCTACACCCTTCCTACACAACCCTAGCTATTTTCCCTACTGTCTTTCCTTCTTTGTGCCCCTTTTTAACCACTTTCCTATCAACCTTTTTTTTCTTTTCTTTTAAAGAAATTAGTGTGGAGGTAAGCGGAAGTAAGTACTTTTAAGCAGCAGTAAGCGGGTTTAAGCCTGTTTGTGCATGCGTAAGCAATGCCTGGACAGGTTAAGCAAGTGACAAGCTAAATCAGTATAAGAAACTGTAACCGGAAGTTAGCAGTGCTTACCTCTGTGCAAACTCACGCAAACCCGCTTACAACTGCTTAAAAGTGCCTTAATCACTCTGCATCCAATGGCCCTTGTTCTACCCAGCAACAAAAAGAACAGCCTCTGCAAGGCTCAAACCCAGGACCCTGCACACCATAGCAATTTACCACTAAGCCATGTCAGATATACATAACCCTGATGTTTTCACAAACATATCATCCAGCACAGTCATCCAACATTACAGGAAATGTATTTAAACATGTAGATGTATGTGTGTGTCTGTGTGTGTGTGTGTGTGTGTGTGTGTGTGTGTGTGTGTGTGTGTGTGTGTGTGTGTGTGTGTGTGTGTGTGTGTGTGTGTGTGTGTGTGTGTAAGTATAAATATATATCTATATATGTATATACAGACATATATCTATAGCTATAAAAGAGAACATAACAAAAACATATATGACCACATTGCACTGTTAATGGGGATGAGGGGGCCCAAACAACATACATCTTGTATGTATAGATACCCCCCACACAGCCAAACACATCTGCCCTGCAATACAGTACCAACTGTTGCAAATCCCATACCCAGGACCTGACACAACATGGGTACAAGATGCTAACAGTACTCCATCCCACCTGTATGATGTCAGGCTGGTATCAGTAACATATCATGCAGTACAGTCTGGCTACCATAGGGAATGTACAATGTGGAAGCAATCAACATTCCTAAGATACATATACACAGACACATATATGCAGATATATGCAGATATATATATATATATATATATATATATATATATATATATATATATATATATATATATATATGTAACTACACATGCACACAGAGATATGTATAGGAAGATACATATGTAGAGGGTGCACACAATACAGAACAGCCACTATGCCTATAGTTGCCACCTTACCAAATGGACACTGTATGAGCCACCCATACAAATGACAATTGTTGATATACCCACAGAGAGGTCAAAGGATATAACACCACACACAGGTTTGCATACATGGGAAAGCTTTATTTGTGTACTATTACAGTTGTATATACCATGTCATATAGCTGTTTAGACTCTGAAATGCATATAAACAGATTAATGCAACTGTCAAACAGATAAATTTATACAGTATTCCAGAAAGCATAAAATATGTTGCTGTCCAGGCCAAGGCTTTCAAGAAGTACAACAGTAAAGACAGAGTGGGACACAGGATAACAATCAATCAACAGTAAGTAATGCAGATGTATAGTCCAGCGACCTCTATCTACACTCTGTACACAATCCCTAGGGGGTAAATACCTCAGATGACAAAATGGGATGTATCTGTTACATAACAAGGCATAACTGAAACCATCACAATCACAATGACAAACAGAACAGTCTGTATGGCAGGAAGCAGTAGGACTGCATTTACCCAAGGTGAATTGTATGGTAATGTACATCCAGATACCTTAAGGCAGTTTACCCCTGATACCCCCACATGTTGTAACAGCCTAGGTTAGTTATGGTGCATCACCCCCATAGATGTACAGGGCCATATACCTCTGTTACATACACTGGCCTCTGGACTGCATAAGGGCACACATGTATTGTGCAGATGAAGCTCACACATATATGGCCCCAACCACACAATATGTGGGGGAGGGGCACAACAGCAGTGAACTGATGGCAGGAATGGCAGCATGACATTCTCACAGGCCACTACATAACAACCCTTCACAGCATGTCATGTGGACAAAGCCTGGTATGTAAGTGGAGGTCAGAGGCTGGAACACAGGCCCATATGTGAAATAGTGTTGTCATTCACCAAGCAAGTTGCTGGTGTTACAGGATAGTCTGCAACATACCCTTAGTCAGGAATATGAAATCAAAAACACAAATGGATGTATCCATGTACTGATAGCACTCAACACACACACAGCCAGTGATATATCTGACACAAGACCTGTGTGGTGGACAGTCAAAACGTAACATGCACACCTCTGACCATCAAGTGGATAGGCACACAGTTGAGAGCTATGCAGACAGACTGCAGTCCATATTAAACTAGTATGTACACACAGACCCTGTAACACTGGTTCTATACAATGCATACAACAACAGTACTCACACTCTCTGTTTGTAGTTCTGGAACCTCATACAAATAAGTAGCTGGCCTGAGTGTGCAAGTCCTCTTGTAAGAGGTATTGCTACTTGCGGTCTGTAACACTGCTGCCCACCATAAAGGAAAGGTAATGGGACCATGCCCATATGATGTATGTATTTATAGTAGTGGGTTGCCATGACAGTGGCAATTGGAAGTACTACACAGCTGGTTGCATAGAGCGAGAGAGAGAGAGAGAGAGAGAGAGAATATGAATACTACAGCTTCTAGACCGCAACAACACCAGTAAATACAAGAAAGGAAGCAGGAGAAGGAGTGAAAAAATTCCTCCTACAAGGATATTATCCACAACAGACCTCATCCCCACAACAGGTATGTGAAGAATATATGTAAGTAATTGACTGTAGCTCCTGGTCCATAATACTGGGGTAGATGATGCTGAATGATATACATGTGCCAATGGGTGTTGCTGTTGTAATGATCTTCAGCTGAACAACTGCTATGGACATTAGAGTCTGTCCCTGTGGGTAGTGGGCCATACCCGTCAACTGTGTAGAGCAGCACCGACTGACAAGATATATGCCAATATAGTGTGTAGTGTGTAATGGAAGGGATGTATATTACTGTGGCCAATAGCTGGTGGTGGAAGAAATGCCATAATGATGGACACGTGGGTTCCACAGCCCACCACTTGCAGGACACTCAGGTTAACCTGTATTGTAGCATACTGAAATGCTAACCTGGAAAAAGCTGAAAGAAGAAGAATATGGCAGGTATAGCTGTGGAGGTGGTCCGGGTTGGTAGATATAGTGAACAGCCTACAGGGCTGGTATATGACACGTGTTGTAAACACCCTGGCTGGTGTGTGTGGTCTGTGATGTGGAAGCCCCATGGCCCCAATATGGACACAATGGGAACAAGTCTTCCACCCACTCAGCAGTCCATGTCCCGAAGGTGCCTGGCCTGAAGGCTGAGCAGGAAAAGCATGTGGATCCTGTGAATGTGTACTGGGTGCCTCAAGGTGATGTAGCCCATCCCACATGTGTCTGTGTAGCCCGCTATGGAACAGACCCTGGACCTGACCTCGGGGAGGAGGCCCCAGGATGGGTCCCACATGTGATGTGGCCTGGTAACATGGCAGATGAGTTTGGAGAGGTGGTTCTGCTGGCAAAGATTCCCTAAACATGTGATTGTGTCACTGTTATAGAACATATGTGGGTAGTAATAGTCTACACAATCCCGTAACATGTCCAACAGCATGCATAGATATCCCCAATAACACAGAATGTCAGATGTGCAGCAATCATATAGCAAGCATCCCACAGGCATATATGGAACCATAGTGGCCCTGACAATGGCATGCAGGTGAATAGTCCATAACAGGCCAGGAATGATAGTGTCCACACAGGGAGCATGGCTACAAACACATAGCATAAAGTGTGGTGCAATACAAAATCTGACCCACTGGTAGGTAAACTGTAGCCATACCTATTGAGTTGTGTGTACAGTTTGTTGTCACTGATATGGTGGGGGGGGTGACAGAGATGTGTATTAAGAACTGTGGTAACCTTGCTGTATGAGTTGCTCAGACCTGTTTCCATCTTTATGTCTTTCATGCAAGATGTCACATGGATGGCTCCCTGCTTTTTCAGCTGCTGAAAATGAAATAGTGCTAAACTAGCTAATCCAGCACTACCCTGTCCTGTTTGGCTGTGCCGCCCATGAGCAGCAGGAGTGGATCGCCCCGTGGAATGACCTAGTCCACAGGGTCAATGATGTTGGACTGCACAACTGCAGTTATGAGCAGGTCCAGCATCATTGTTCTGACCTGCTTCGCAATGCCCATTGGCATGCTGCTGCAGTCTAGGCGATCACCTTGCAATGGGGGGGGCCATGCCATCGGTCTCCCCAACACATGTTGAGGAGCTCCTCGCCAGCCTCGAGGCACCTGCCTGTCCACACGGCCAACAACTGCCAGACACCATTGTGGAAGTGGGTGCTACCCACACACAGGCTGAGGAACATGTAGGTAAGGCCACAGGGCACATCACTAGACCACTGTTGCGTATGCATCCACATCTGTAAATGTAGAGCATGCATATCTGACATGGATATATATATATATATATATATATATATATATATATATATATATATATATATAGTTTGTTGCTGCATAGTAGTAATAAACAGATGTGCATATGTGGTAGTATTGTGGACATGTACTGTTGATGTACTGTAATGCTGCACCCACCCTGTAGCAATGCCACAGGTGTGGCCACTGACTTTGCATCTCTCACCCTCTTATGTAGGTCCCTCCGGTATACCACCAAGGCAGCAGCCTGTAGCTTGTGAATATGGTTTATGTTGATGCTTGCCAATCTACCAGGCATGTAATGGTTATAGTATATTCCATGCACACATCTAACACACCTACCCAGAATGCATGCTGCACATGTGCATGTATTGTTGCTGTTAAATGTATGGCATCACAGTGGTGACCATGATGGGGTATTGGAAGGGTATGTAAGATACCTGCAAGATAACTGACATACTGTCATTGCGGAATGTGTCCACAGGGATTAACATAATGCTGGGACACATGGCCTACAGTAGGGACACGTGTGAAACATCACCCATATACAGTGCAACAACAGTGTATATACCAGTAGTACAATGGCAACTGTTACAGATTTACACTATGGCATAATGTATTACTGTGGTCCACATTATTAGCTGTGGCTAGGCTGTAACACGTGTTGTTCAGTGTATGGGACACTGCAAAGTGGCACACATGTGTAGGGCCTACTTGTCAAGCATCTGCAAAAAGGCTGAAGGTGAGGAGTGGGTGTCAGCATGACACACCAGTGCACTACAGCAGGGATCCTAAGGATGTTAAGAATGGCTGTATCTGCACACAGTCAGAAACTGTGGCAGATGTAACCCTACTCCCACAGCAATAGTGATGGCAGTGTGTGAACACCAAGGGATGTGCACATGAGTAGACCTTGCAATCATGCAGATTTGGGGGACATGTGTAGGGCAGACTGAACATACACTGGCAAATGCAGATGGCCCATACTAGTATACCCCTCCCAGGAGTAGTGACTGTTGTAGTACACATAACAATAGGTGCAACAAACTGTCATGATAAGGGTGTGCACACATATGCACACACAGAGTGCATACATCGCTGTCAGCATCCGCACACCTAACACATTCTGTAGACACTGCATGTGAATATACAGAACATATGTCACATATCGGGCTCATGTACTGTTAATATATGTGGTGATGTGGTCCCATGGCAGATCAAGGAAGGGTGCGTCATATCAGTAAGGGTATGTAAACTCCCCATAGCCAGAGTATGGTCTGGCGGTTTGGACTGGATTGGTTATAAATGATTCGGTGATGTTGAGATCTGTAAACCAGACATTAGGCATTCACAAATTACATCTCTACACATATCATCCCAGGTATGTGTTGCTCAAAAACATAGGGGCTGTGAACATTAGAGCTGACATAACTGACAGAGTACTCCACATTCAGCAATGGGTTGTATACCTGTGAGGTTTGGTACACCGCACATGGCAGGGTGCAGAACAGATGCACAGCAATACTGTGAAGATGGGTGCAGTGGTATCCTGGGGAAGGGGCATAACCTACTAACACATCACATGCATCACACACATGTATACTACTGCTAGCATGGAGTGACTATAGCTGCACTGCATGCTGTTCTGTACCATATGTTATGCATGTTGACAGATGGGTAATAGGAGGACTGTATGTACTATCTTAGTGCAACCTCACCTGTATGTGTGTGTGTGTGTGTGTGTGTGTGTGTGTGTGTGTGTGTGTGTGTGTGTGTGTGTGTGTGTGTGTGTGTGTGTGTGTTTGTGTGTGTGTAGGTGGGTGGTTATTTTGTCTGTAGGGTCACTCCGGTGAAGTGGAAGAAGGTTGATGCATGTAGGATGTGTGTGTGTGTGTGTGTGTGTGTGTGTGTGTGTGTGTGTGTGTGTGTGTGTGTGTGTGTGTGTGTGTGTGTGTGTGTGTGTGTGTGTCCATGTATGCACATGTGTGATTGTGGGGTTGTTTATACAGCAGTACTTCCCTTTGGGATCATGCAGTACATGGACACACCAGGAATACTTGTCAGGTATGTAATCACAGGACAGCTGACAGTATAATAAAGCCTGTAGTATGGAACATGCATTGGGAGGAAGGTAGACACCAGGTATACCCTTAATATCACATTCAGCAGAGGGGTGACTGACAACCCACGTATGCAGCACTACAGATGCATTGGGGAATTACTAGACAACACCAGGGAGTGTATCCATATATTACAGTTGTCACATGATAGGTTGATTAAGCAGCATATCTGGCATGTACTGAGCAATACTTACACATGACATTCCAGTGCTTGAAATTATGGAGTGAACATAGTAGCCCCTCACATATAGGGGCCATGCTCACGATGTCTGGACATACACAGGGTGAACACTAAATAACAGCAATGAGGCCATGTAAAACAACTCCATCCAGGTCATGGAGGTAATGGAGTAAAAAGTGCTGTGATCACTTGTCTAGGCATTTAGAGGAATGATACATTAATGAGTGGTATTAATGAGTATATGTTACCAAGTGTGATGCAGGAAGGAGAACGCATGGGAATAAATGTGAGACTGTCTGTAAAGTCACGGATAGCACGGATGTCTGGCAGGGCACCACATAGACAGATGTCCCAAGGTGCTCGTGGTAGGACCGCTGGTCATCATGCCCCTGGCAGACATGCCACAACCGGTAACACCAGGCACATGTTTCAGGCTGTCATGGTGGCACAGGCACATATGGAATGTTACACGAGACAGGGCCTGAGACTGCAAGGGCTGCTCTCAAATTTGCAAGCGACAACTTCCATTAACTGTCTGGTGCCATCTATGCTTATACCAAGCTCATGGATAGATGGTCTGGTGAGATGATGGGCCTCATCAACCGTGGTTTGTCCGTGCTTGAGCATGTGGTGGGAGTGCGGCGATGGCCATGTGGACATAGGCCAGCAACACCAACAGCTGGTGGTCAATGTGGATGTGCTAAGACATCAAGGTGCTCCCGTAGTGGTAGTACCAGCCCCAGCACTGCAGGGGAGGGTGCTGTCCACACCACACCACACCACAGCAGGCCATGAGCATGTGGTCCTGGCCAGTTCCAGGAGGGACCTGGTTCCAGCAGACATCTGTCATCCTCAGGGGAGAGTAGCACATTGAGGCCTGTATCTGGATGTGCCCATGGAACCCCTGGCAGGCACAGTCCACGTGTCCATGGCTGGAGGCAGTGAACTGCACACCCTGCCAGGTATGGTCTGCAGCTGTCCATAAACACCTGTATAGGGCAGCCACGTGGCAGAACTGTGTGCATGCATACCCACACACTATACGAACACACTTAGGGCAATCTCATACCTACACACACCACATCACCATGCCCAGTTCAACTCATTACACCCCTCACCCACACACATGATGTCAAATGTATGGCCCACCCTCAGCCTCTGGCAAACCAACAACACACCCTGTGCTTATGATGATACCTGTGCCACATCCCTGTCATCCATAATATCGATGCAGGGACACACTAATATGGTTCTGATGCACATGGTGACTGTACTACAGTGTACTAAAGTACTGCAGTGTAACATGTTGTCAGGAGTAATGTTTAATGCATACATGTCAGGTTGTGTAGCCATCCAGTAATGATGCATTATAGCTGTTAGTAACAGTGCTTGATTGTGGTCTCCATAATGTTATCGATTTGTGTTGTAGGTGTACATGTGTCAGCAGGAGGATGGTCTGCAGTCATATTCCACAAGGGGTATGGCACTGTGGTGACACCATGGCCGTGACATATCTGGTGTACAGTTGAACACATGTCACAATCTTGTATACCAGTTATTGCCTAGGCCACATGGACAGGTGACCTGCTGGGATGTGTATAATCTGCAACCTGATGTAGACCCATCCACATACACGCACAATCTTACTTGGCAACACTGGGACTAGACACCTACCTAGGTATGTAGTGCTATTGAAGTGTGTGACTTTCACTGCACACACCACACAGCATTTAGGGTAGGTGTATTTCAGGTTACATGTTACATGCAGAACATCCCCAGACATGTACAGTATGCTAATGGGGGATGTAATTATTGTATATGGACAATACATAGTGTGACATACCATCATATACACATTAACAGACACATAACAGGCAGACACACATCCAAAAGACCTGTGCCTATCACTGCTAACTAACTTGACGGTTTGTCCAATGTGTTACAGGTAGCCTGCACACAGCACATGCATAAATGGGCTGGATTATGGTATCAGTTACCTGTATGGTTGATGGTGACAGTGGTCACCATAAAGTAGTACATGGAACATATACTGGGTGTACCTTGGTGTAATGACAGTGTACACAGCACCCACATCCCCAGTGGATATTGTACTCCCTGAAACCCATGAAGACACTCTGACATACCCGCCATCACACATTGCTCACTACTGCCATACAACCCATTGTATATCCCAACAGTGGTACTACAGGGAAATGCATGTAATGCACATGCCACAGGCATAGTAGGGTGTTGCATTGTCATGCCTCACCGAGGGGCAGCAACAACACTATCTGTACTACTATGTGCAATGGGTATTGTAATAGGAGTATGTGGCCTTGGAATGCTGTACCCTACAGATATACAGACATGCATACATACACACACTTGCCAAAACTCAATGGGTATCCCATGCCTATTGACCCATTTGTTCAACACTGTTGTGCTGGTACTGCAAGGCACGTGTAGCTGGTAGGGAGAGGAGCATAACAGGTTACATGTAATGTCCCATACAGCAGCGGCCACAACTGACTATGGCAATGGGTGTTGCGGTGGTTGTGAAGGGCCTCATGGAATAAACAAGTACATCTTCCCTGTTCCTGTGTTGGTATTAGTGTTGGTGGCTCTGGAATTGCCCACCCCTCCTGTAAGTCTGTATTAAAATGCTCTTCCTGGGTCCATCTCATTTGCACACTTAACCGAGTACAGTTAGATCATATTCTGAGTCTAGTGTTCACTCTACTTAATACAGAGAGAAGACTTGAGAAGGCCAACCCACTTAGGTTCTTCCTTACTCTCTTCTTGCACTTAAAAAAATTTTGCACTTTATTAATTTGCTTTTACTGTATTTGTGTTTCCTCCTACTTTATTTTGCTTTTCTTAAAAGTACTCAATTTTATTTATTCTGCTGCATTTATTACTGCTTGGTCATAGCCTGATTAAATTGTAACTGTTATTCTAAGTCTTTTGATTTAAACATTCGGGATTTATACAGGCTGTTTTACATTAAGAAGGTTTGTGATATGCACTGTTGTGGCAGGACAGGTAGCTTATATCCTTCTAAGCTGGGAATTGCTGATTGAAGGCCCATTGTCTGCTATTCTAAAAGTGTATTAGTTCTGGCTTAAGCACTTGGGCTACAGGTTAGTTATTCTACATTAATAAGGTTTGTGGTCTGCACTCTTGTGGGAGAAGAGGCTGGGGGTCTGTCCTTCTGAGCTGGGAATTTCTGGTCACAGGTTTATTGTGACTGCTTATTTGAACTGTTTCTTTCTGAAATTGGTGTGCCTTGTTGCTGTAGCATAGACCAGATTCAGGCCTGCTGAATCTAGCTTTGCTTGTATAACTTGAGTGCTGATCCAATACATCTTTTTTTTGGAGAAGGCTCCCCTGCACCCTAGTAAGTAGGGGTGTGCAGTTAGAACTTGTCTGATTGAAGACTGCTGGAACAGGGCTCAGGTTTTGAGCTTTTTTCTAGTTAATTGGATAACTTGTTTGTCAGTTTGTCCGTTTTCTATTGATATATATATATATATATATATATATATATATATATATATATATATATATATATATATATATATATATAATTGCACTTTATTTATCAGCTTTTACTGTATTTGTGTTTCTTCCTACTTTATTACTTGGGGCATTGACTACAACTCTGATCTGCGATATATAACAATACGTATCATTCTCTGTGCTTTTAAACTGTTTATTTGAGTGTATCTACTCTAGTTTCCGAAAAAAAAAAAAATATATATATACATATATATATATATATATATATATATATATATATATATATATATATATATATATATATACATACATAGGTTTATTATCATAAATTGAAAATCAGAACAAATGTGTCTGCATTTTCGAATATACATCGAAATGAACATTTCCTATTTGTCCTAATGTCGAATCAGCTGTGTATTGTCGAAATGTCACTTGACATTTTCGCAATACACAGCACTCCCACCATCCTGTAACTACCTACCTAACTAGCCTAAACACACAGTTATGCAGGGCTGCCCCCTGCACTCTAATGGGGGCTGTGCCCCCCACACCCCCCCCAACTTAATATTCCAACTCCGAGATCTCACTACAGTGAGGAAAGGGATGTATTTCCCTAACTGCACTGTACATGATCCCTCACATGAGCGAACGTTAGAATTGCAAATGCACAGTCCATTCAATGGTAACGTTCGCTCACATCACCTGCCGAAATATGAAGTATTCGAACATCTGTTGTTCGAATACTTCATAGCCGTGCAAGTGCACGTCGGCATTGTGATAGTAAACCCATATATATATATATATATATATATATATATATATATATATATATATATATATATATATATATATATACTTGTTTCCACCTTTCTAAGCTAGTATAGTCCAGTTTTCAGGTTAGTGCTGAATTTAGGGCTGTGTTACAAATCTCTGTGTTTGCCCATACCTTACTTGGATAGAAGGACGTTTCTCTGTTCACCTGTGAGAAAGGGGAGCTTTGAGCAGCCTATCTGTCCCTGATGGAGTGGATTCAGCCCAGACATTAGTAGTTTGTTGGCCATTTTGGGCTAATTTCTATCTCTTTCTTTTCCCTGCTATAAATACTGTATTTCTCCGGTTTTGTTCGCCGGGCAGTGCCGGTTAGCTAGGGTAAAACTATTCCTAGCTCCACAAAGTCTCCTCTTCAATTTTTCCCTTGGAACTAGACAAACTTTCAACTTAAGCACTCAAGCCATTCATTTCTCAGCTCGGCACTTGCTCAAACCTTATAGCAAGCACTTATGAACCCTAGCACTAGACCCTTCTGTACTGTACAGAAGGACAAGGCTCTCTATTCGACCTTACCAGCCATCCAGTAAAACTGTTCACTGTACCTATCCAGGCATGTCCAAAGGGCAGTTTCAGGTGTACTGTCCAGTACAACTGGTGAATCTGGGCATTTTGAGGCAATGTTACAACTGCCTCATGTACACAGACAACCCCCTTCTCCTACCACCAAACACTAATACATGTGAGAGATGCAGTTATACAGCCAAACTAAAGGCTAACCTCTCTCAACTCAAGACTGGATCAGACAGTCAAGAGGAGAAGGGAAATACTTGCATCACACCACCAGTCTTACATAGACCCATTAAACCAGCACCGGCAAAAAACACACATAAATACATGAAAACATACTCGGAGGCACTAAATAAAAATCTGCAAAAGCAACAGAGACCTCCAAAGAAAATATCCAAGCAACCTCCACCCCCCAACAGAAACCATGAAACACATACTTCATGAAACCAGTGTGCCATACAATCACAGCCCTTAAGGCATAATAACATACTCAACATACTAGTAATAGGTGACTCTATAGTCAGGCACACTGACGTCCCACTCACTAGGCTGAATAAGGTGAAGGTTACTGTTAGCTGCCTGTTGGGTGCCAGGATCTGCCACATAACACATGCACTCAGGTCACTCCAGAACAAGTACAAATATGACTCTGTCATTGTCCATGTTGGTGTGAATGACCTGAGCCATACCTCCCTGGACTACATGAAGAGATAAATGGAAAAGCTCTCTGATCACGTAGCCCAGGCTGGTATGACCCTGACCAGTAGTAGCATACTGCCCTCACTAAGAATGATACCACTCTATAAAGAAATAATTCTTGGTTTCAACAATTGGCTAAGTTTCTGGTGTCATTCAAAGGGGATCCAGTGTCTGTCCGCCTGGGATGACATGCTCGATAAGCCACGCTGCTTCACTAGAGATGGCTTGCACCTGTCATGCTTAGGCTTTCGAATACTAGCCAAGTCTCTTGCAAACCCCATAGTGCCTTTTTTAGGAAAGGCTCAAAAGAAAAACCCACTGCCGTAAATAGCACAAGTAACAAAAAACTGAGGGTAATGCTACTCAATGCCAGAAGTCTAAACCTCAGAATGCACGCACTCGAGGCACTCCTCAGTATGGAGAAAATCAATATATGTGCAGTAACAGAAACCTGGTTTAAGGCTCCAGAGAGCACCCCAGCACTACCATGCTACAACTCATACCATACATTTCAGCCACAGAACCCAAACCGAAATACAAAAGGCGGGGGCATATCCATATTCATCAAGAATACCCACAGCTCCAGGTTAGTGGCACAGCATGATGCTTCAGAGATCATCCACGTGCAACTAACAATGGGCAAAACTGCAATTCAAATTGCAGCTTGCTACAGATCTCCCACCATGTCCCAGGACCCCCCATTCCACATTTCTGGAAACACTGGGAAACATAAAGGTCCTTCCAAACACCCTAATATTGGGTGATTTCAGTTACCCAAACATTAACTGGGAGAACTAATCAAGTTCTAACTCCCTTGCCCAACTTTTCCTAGAATTTATAAACTCAAACACCCTGGTTCAACTGGTCAACACTCTCACCAGAGGTGACAACATATTGGACCTGATCATCACCAACATGGGCGACTGGTGTTCCACACCAGAGGTCAACCCCTCGCTGGTTAGATCTGACCATAAACAAATCACTTTGGATATCCACATTCCGCCCCCACCCCCGGACAAGAAAACCACCATGAAAAACTTTTCAAAAGCAAACTTCATGTTACTTAAGACCGAGCTGGAAAGTTTCAAAGCCCCCATGCTGAAGGATAACACTGTCCAAGTTGCAAAATCCTTTACTAATGCATTCTATGGGCAGCTACAAGAATGCATGGATCATGCCATCCCAAGCAAAACCATGACTCACTCCACCAAGAAAAAGAAACCAGTCTGGTGGACTCCTGCCATAAACAAGCTATACAATAGAAGGAGGAAACTAGTATAGAAAAGAGTAAAATCCCAAGAAGGGAAGACATCCCTGATCAGTATCAGCAAGAAACTATGATCCCTCATAAACTCATCCAAGGCGAGCTTTGAAAGAAAAATATCCAAGGACTCCAAAGATAACCACAAGGCATTCTTTAGCTATGTCAAGAATCTAAGTGGCAATGCTCAGATCTGCTCAGAGTTAGTGTAGAATGGCACAAAATTCACTGAACCAATCAATATCGTCAACATCCTGGCAGAGACGTTCAGTGCAAATTTCACCCCCCTCTCACCCCAAAAGGGCCCATAACCATACCAGAAGAAGGTCGATTCCCTGAAATCACAGACAAGTTGAAACAGCCCTCTCCAAAGCCAAAAACACAGCATTAATG
This sequence comes from Protopterus annectens, assembly GCF_019279795.1. Classification (NCBI taxonomy): domain Eukaryota; kingdom Metazoa; phylum Chordata; order Ceratodontiformes; family Protopteridae; genus Protopterus; species Protopterus annectens. Next base: position 412,418,431 of record NC_056746.1, read on the forward strand.
GGACTGGAGGGTGTCCCAGGCTGTGTCCTACATGAGCACAAAGACAAAATAACCCCTCACCTAAACACACTGTTCAAACTCAGCCTCTCCACAGGCTACATACCCATAGAGTGGCGCACAGCAATGGTTATTCCACTCCACAAAGGTGGAGCCACAACAGACCCCAGGAACTATCACCCTATAAACCTGACTAGCTTGGTCTGCAAGGCTATGGAGTGCATCATCATGGAACTCATTAACAGAGACATTGGGAACCTCCAAACACTGGACCGTACCCAGTTTGGCTTTGTTAAGGGCAGATCATGCCTCCTAAACCTGGTGGACTTCTTTGAGACAGTTACCAAGGTTATAGATGAGGGAAAGGTGGTACACACAGCCTACCTAGACCTCGCTAAGGCCTTCAACACCATTCCCCATTCTGATATTATAGACAAGCTCACCAGCCTGAACATAAACCCCTATATCACAAGATGGGTTGCCAACTGGCTCATGGACAGAACACAGAGTTGTGGGAGCTAGGTCTGACTCTAAACCGGTTACAAGTGGCATTCCCTAGGGCTCAGTCCTAGGACCCCTCCTGTTCGGCATATACTTCAAAGAGGTACAGGCAAGCACAGGAGGATTATGGCTGAGCAAGTTCACAGACGACTGCAAACTAGTGGCTATAACTGACTCTCTGGCTGACACAGACATCCTCCAAAAGGGTCTCACTGAGACGGATACCTGGTGTCAAAATTATGGCCTCAAGCCAAATGCCAACAAGTACATAGTCATCCCCTTTGGAAAAAACAAAGTACCCACAAACTACCACATAGGTGGTAGTCCCCTAAATACGGAAGATGTAATAAGGGATCTGGGGACCCAAGTAGATAGTAATCTCACCTTTGATAATCACATTGCCAAAGTGGTTAGAAAATCCTTCTACATGGCCCACCTAATCATAAAAGGGTTTGCATCCAGATCAAAAGAGGTCATTGGACCCCTCTACTCATCACTCATCAGACCCATCATAGAGTAGAGCGCCCCATTTGGGATGTACCTTACAAGACACTTGCAACAGCTGGAAAGACCACAGAAGTACCTCACCAAGAGGATCACTGGCCTCAAACAGATGCCCTATGCAGCTCGACCAAAGAAACTCCAGTTGTACTCGGTTGCATACCGCCTATTCAGAGGTGATCTCTGCCTGACATACAAGGCCATGTCAAACCCAGAATTGATGGACATGCTCCACCTAAAGAAAACCTTATCCCCTTGAGCCACACGCTCTAGAGATCTAAACCTCACCACAACAATAAATAGGACATGCTGGAAGGATAGATTCCTGTCCCAGAGACTTCCCATGCTTTGGAGCAAGATCCCAATCCACATTAGGCAGAGCTTCTCGCTAACCCTCTTCAAAAGAAAGCTTGACGAGTGGATGGGAAACAGAAAGTTTACCTCGGGGATCACTTCAGTGGCTCTGCTGGACAGAGGTACAGGGAACTAATCTAAGGGGGCGGTAAAAGCCAACACATTCTGGCTAGGCTTATAAATGCCTTTGGGCAGATAGCCTAGTACCAACCTATGAACCTATGAACCTAGGTGTACTGAGACACAGACACTGCTATCCTCAGTAATGAAAATGTACACATGTGTCATTCCTGGGGTGCATCTCTGCAGGTGGTCATAGCTGTGTACCTAGCTATTGTTCATGGAGAGATGGGTTGTGTAGGGGATGTGTGTACAGTGGTATCCTGCCACCTGCCATGTGCCAACAGGCAATCTATCAACATACACCACTGTGGTGACCCTCAGGGTAAAAGTGACATGCATCAGCCAATCCTCTAGGTGCCTCCTGCACATGGCCACTGAGGTAATCCAGTTGACATGTATGCAACATGTATTACAACACATGGTTAATGTCTGTGATGGAGACCTGTACCCAAGCATGTTCTGGTGACTGTGGTAGTGTAATGGAGGTAACCCGTGGCATGTGTTTTGTACAGGGTGTTGTCTCCTATATGCACCAGTATTTTGCACAGCTGGGCAGACATGTCAGTGTCAATCAAGCATAGGTCACCTGTACATATCCCTGCTGGGTACCTGCCATCTGCATATCTGTACAGGGACTGACAGTCATCAGCTTGGCAAGTAGCTATGCAGTAGGATGAATGTGTCAACAGATAGACGTTTGACAACAATATGTATGCCATAACTACATGTTGGAAGCCCTCACTAACATGTGCTGTACAGACGGTAGTCTACAGTTACGTTCCACATGTTGGATCCTTATCCAGTAGGGGATATATACTGTGACACAGCTCACACATCAGGGACACAGCAGGGAGGCCTCAGAGTCCAGATATGCCTGCAGGTGTGTTTGTTGTCAGTCCTACATTTAGCACTCCACTCTTGCCTGGGAAAGCACTGGCAACAGTAGTACCACCATGATACACTACATGCCAGTGTGGCAGCACTTACCCTGGGTTACTACCCCTGTATGTAACACATTCACATGGATAACAGTGCTGTGAAAGCCTCATATAGCTGTGTATCCCAGACATGACACTCACACCCCTTGCTATTGTAATGACAGCACATAGGCACATGTATTGTACATGGCATTACATACACTTATTACAGATGTCATTACCCTGCTATGTTATCGGACTGGGTGGTGAGAACTGGTTACCAGGGCTAAGCCATGCTTAGCAGGTATCAATATTGCTTCAATATAACAGCTAAGCAGATTTGCGCACTGGTAAGCGAAGCCTACATGGTATAATCACCCATACGTTTATCCGTAGCTTAGCACTTCTTATCTTCATGCAAATCCACACAAACATGCTTAAAGCTGCTCAAAACTGCCTTAACCACTCTGTATCCGACAGCCCTTGTTCTGCCAAGTAACAAAATAAACAGCCCTTGCAGGTCTTGAAACCAGAACTCTGTACACTATAGTCACAACAGCTAACCATTACACCATGACCACTGTGAAGACAGCTGTTGTTTTTCCAATATATCTGTCAATACACATATTGATTAGTATAGAACAATTGCCTTTACTTCCATAATTGTGTAGTACTTGTTATTGCTATTACTGTTGCATCACATATGTTGTTATAATGTACACATATCAGATACATACTGTGAGATACATCTGGGAAGGTATATGTAACCTGATGTTTACACAGGACAGGAATATGGATATATACATATACATATGTTGATATAAGTCTACATGTAGATACACATGTATATTCATACATGCGTCTGTCTAAACATTTGTATAGTGCATCATATATATGGCCATGTATAGATCTCTTTGTATATACATATATATATATATATATATATATATATATATATATATATATATACACACACACACACACACACACACACACACACACACACACACACACACACATATATATATATATATATATATATATATGGATATATAGATATATGGATATATAGATATATATGTATGCACATCCTATGTGTACAGATATACCTATTTATGTAGATATATATGTAGATATCTATAACTATATGTGCATACATATCTCTTCAAATATACCTATTACTGTTGATATATATGTAGATATCGATAAATATATGTGCATATGTATCTATATCTGTATATGTGCAGACATATATTGCTGTGTATATGTATGTATTTGAGTGTTTATATGTATCTATATATATATATATATATATATATATATATATATATATATATATATATATATATATATATATATATATATATATCCAGCTATGTATGTCAATATGTATGTGTGTGTGTATATATATATATATATATATATATATATATATATATATATATATATATATATATATATATATATATATTGACAGTTCCTTTCACTGACACTCAACTCAGCAGGCCCAATTCACTGAAACTTCATTTCAATGACACTTCATTTCACTGACACTCATTTTGTCGAAAATTATATATGGCCTATTCCCCACTATAAAACAACCCTGGAGTTAGAATATTAGTAAGGGGGGGGTGTGGGGGGGGTGAAGTCCCCCACATACTAGGGTTCTATAATGTTTTTTTGGTAATAGTTATTCATTGCACTTGTAAGAATGCATCTGTATACTGTAAAACATTTATGATATGTGGGGGGCTTTGCCCCCCACACCCCCCCATTGTAGAGGGCTGTGCCCCCCACACCCCCTTACTATATATTCTAACTCTAGAGTCACTCTACAGTGGGGAATAGGCGATATATCATTTTCGACAAAATGAGTGTCAGTGAAATGAAGTGTCGGTGAAATGAAGTTTCAGTGAATTTGGCCTGCTGACTTGGTTGTCAGTGAAATGAACTGTCGACAAAATGAAGGTGACCCCTATATAGATATATGGATAAATATATATATATACATATATGTTCACCATATGTCCAGAACATGGAGTGGAGTCCTACCTCAGCCCCAGTAGTCCCAACCTCTTAGTGCAAGGGGATGTCATATATGTATTGCAGGTATATATGTAGACTGTTGCTACTGTAATAAGGGTTGTCTAACAGACATGTGTGTGGGAGGGCACATCTGCTTTTATCATCTGTGCCATTGGCTACTGACAGGCATCCTAAGGACATCATAGTACAATGGATCTAGGACTGAATCCACTATCCCTGAAAACACTTTAACGAAATCTAGTTTTACGCAGGGGGGCAAGACCCCTGCACCCCCCACAACCCCCTACTTTAATATTCTCACTCCCAGGTTGCACTACAGTGGGGAAAAGGGAATTTTCCCTTATCTGCACCATAGTACAACTGGCACAACAGGCATACTTATGCAAAGATGCTGCTTTGGTGAAAAGCATTTTTGCGTAAGTATGTCCGCTCATTCACAATTCGGTAAAAAGTGCATTCGTGCAAGAGTCCTAGACTCAGTACAGTACCACTGCTAGCACAGTAATGATCCTGTAGACTACAGCAAATATATGACCAATATATGTGGACAGTTTGGCACTCTGTGGTCGGTCCAGAGGTGTATACGTATCCCCTTCATGCGAGATATGTGGACCACGCCTCCCAATGTGGATGTTAGTAGCCATGTACATGGGTATATCACATAAATACTGGACTACATATGCCCACACAGTTTATGCATGCACACACGCCAGTCTATATTGACACATAATACCTGGTGGTGCAGGGGTCACATGGCCAAATACTACCCTGTAGTTAGTGACATACATCTGTACAGAATCCCACTGCTTTGTCAGAAATACACAACAGTTATGGTGGCCAGGCAGCAGTATGTCTTGCAAATAACTGGACATATCAGAACACTGGGTAATTACACTAGGCTGCTAGGCATATCACAAAACACTGTGCAAACTACAGGCAGACTGCCACAATACTGGACTACATTTCATATGGAGGAATACACATGTACCTGTGATTATAGCAGGCTCTACATGCATGTCACAGCACAGAGTAAAGGACACGTGTGTGAAAGTGCATACCCACAAGCAATGTAAACAGAGCCACATATGGTACACACACTTATTATGACACTATATGTACTGCCTGATAATCACCATCCTCATATGTGCCACTCACACACTGAGCCAACATCATACCTCCCAACCGTACCAAATAACTCGGATTTTACCAAGTTTTTGGGTCCAAATAATTGGGTGCCACGATTCCCAAGTGGCGCCCCTTCATTTCCGACTTTTTTGCTGCTTTTTTTATTTTTTATTTATTTTTCATGGTTTGTGCTGACGTCATCACGTTCGCCTTGATGTCAGCGCAGTGGGGGATACCAGCCTGTCGGAACTGAGCTCAAGGGCTCAGAATCACGTATTTCTGGCTGGCTTTTTGAAAGGATGTGTGCGTGGGAAGTCCAGATGTGAGTGTTTGTTCTATGGAGCAATTCAGGAGCATTCGTTCTCTTTTGGGATCTGCCTGCACAGAAAGAATTCTGGCTGGAGCAGCAAATGGAAAGGATTGAAGTAAGTGGTGTGTGTGTGTTTGAGTGAGACTGTGTGTGTTTGTGTGTGTGTGTGTGTGTGTGTGTGTGTGTGTGTGTGTGTGTGTGTGTGTGTGTGTGTGTGTGTGTGTGACCACCATCGTTAGGAATATTAGTTTACTGATTGTTGGGTGGTGGGCAGGACTTGCTACTGCACATTCGGCAAGGTATGTAATGCTTCTAATACAAAACCTTTATTTTCAGGTGTTAACCAAAACGCTGAACCTTTCAACAAAGACCTGGGTTGCTTGAAGGTTGAAAATTCTTTATTTCTCAAGTAGTGTTGTTTATGATTAAGTGGTATTTGGAAAGTGGCTATTGGCCATTGTACTTCAAGTAGTGGCATCTTAATTTTGTTTTTTTCCAACCTAGACCATCAAGGTTCCTGCTGCACCCTGTTGAATCATTTGTTCCTCTTCTGCTTACTATAACATACACATTACCCGTACTGTACAACAGTATATTTATTGTGCTCCTAACACCCACTTTAAGTCAGGAAGTACATAGCAATTCCTGGTTCATTAATTCCATCGGAAGTGCGCACCTATGCATACCCCAGGTCTGCTGTACTTCCCGTTGGGGCTTCTGCCTTAAAAAAGTGCAATTTTTTGTCACAGTTATGCTATCGTTGTGGAAAGTGGTGTTTCTGGTGCTAAAATGTATGCAGAACAGCTATACAAATACTTCCTGAATCTGTGTCATGTGGTAGCATCTTCTGATGATGTCATAAGGGGAAGTAGTATGCAGTTCAGTACTTCTAGGTATTGAATTGAAGGGATTGTTGCTATGCTGGGAACAGGTACTGATATTCAGTAATGTGCATTATTCATTCTCATTAGCTTTTCTGAGCATAATCCAAACTTACCTAAGAACTTGGTGTGGTAGTTGAACTTGGCTGCTGTTCTCTGGCACAGCAGCTCTGTGTGTATGTCAGACCTGCTACTGCCATCAAGTAGTGTGTGTGTAAGTAAGGTTTAAATGTTATAAATTTAATACTGAGCATGCCATTTTCAGGACCCACTTTAGCTAATGTTCAGTAGTGCTTATGTCTATTGACCTGCCTACCACAATGGAGATTTCTTTACATTTAAACAGAGAAGTAGAGTCCATTAATTCTTATAAATAAATTATGTAAATATTCTTGATAGTTTGTCATTATAGTAGGTTTTGTTCACTGACATCCCATTTTGCTGCCAGTAAGTTTATCTTCTCTTGAGTCTGCAAGAGAAAATGCTTTTAAGCAAGAAGAAAATTTGTTTTAAAAAGTAATCTCATTTGCGGAACTTTTTTCACATTATTTGGGCAAGTTTTATTAATGGTTGTTTCCTAGCAGGGGGTCAGTTCATGATTAATAATTGTTCTGGTAGAAACTTTGGCTGGAGTTAAAATAAAAACATTGTCATGTAAGAACAGAAACCTAAAGCAAAATTATTAATTTTCCCTGCAGCAGCTTCCAAAGATAAAGCTTTTACTTATTATTGACAGTGAAATAATTTAGGCTAGAACAGGACAAGTACTAGAAGCAATTACTTTTAATTTCTCTTCATAATATATTTCATGGCACTGACAAGGTTGTAACCAGAAAAGAAATGAACAATAACTCTCGTATGTATAACTTTATTAAAACAAATCAAACTGTACCTCAGTCTGGCAGTAGTGATGATAGCCATGCTAGGTGAGTGATAACAGGGGGTTATACATTTTACTGTCCTTTATTGTCAGAATCAGGTGAATGACAAACTGAAAAACAAGACACTTTTTATTTTACCTTTTACTAACAATTCAGTAAAGGTGTTAACAAGCTTTCACTTAAGATGTGTGTGTGTGTGTGTGTGTGTGTGTGTGTGTGTGTGTGTGTGTAAATGCCCAATTTAATACATCTGGTGACTAGAGGTACTCAGACTCAAACCCTGTACCTTGGGTACAGGGTAGTCCCTAGCCACCACCACTTGTGAATTTATGCCTCATTTTTTATCTGTTCCTCATAAAGTCTGTGGTTTTCAGAATTTTTGTGGCAATCACTGAAGGACTGAATTCACTAAATAATGACAGGCATTTGAATTTCAGACTTCATATTCTTCAGATAATAAATGGTAACACAAAATCTTTTATTCTACCAATTTTCTAAGTTTATAAGATACATTTGTCCCTATTTTGGGGCTGTATTCCCCCATTATTAGCTTTGTACAGGTTTTTTTGTGCTAAGACGTTGAGAGCTATGGTGACAAGTGAGAACTGAATTCTGTATCCCCCTATTATTGGCTTTGTCCAGGTTTTTTGTGCTAAGAGATTGAGAGCTATGGTGACAAGTGAGAATAGAACTCTGTATTCCCCCATTATTGGCTTTGTCCAGGTTTTTTGTGCTAAGAGGTTGAGAACTATGGTGACAAGTGAGAACTGAATTCACTAAATGATCGCCATTTAAGTTTCAGTCTTCCTGTCTTTCAGGAAACTGCTGATTTGGCATAGTGGTATGTTTTTCTGACCCTAGTGCATATAGTCCTGGGTTCAAGACTTAGCAGTGAAATGCATTGTGGTAACATGACATTTCATTCTAGCAGCTTTCCAAAATGTTTGTCGCCCCCCCACCCAAAAAAAAAAAAAAAAAACTGAAATTGAAAATAAGTGCAAGAAGCTGTGCAAGTTGTCTGTGGCTTACACTACTGTCATTCTATTTTATATATAAATATATATTGTGTGGGTGTGGAAGTAGACTTTTATGATGGAAATGTTCTGAATGGGCAGTTTTGTCATTATTGGTTCATGAATTTTGTTTTATTGCCTACTGGAAAAATGTTAACACAATAAATTTAAAATGCGTTCTGTCTAACAAGTGTGCTGTACAAGGAGGAATATAATTTAATAATGTCAGGAAGGTGTATCAAAGAACATATGTATGTTTCTTGTTTTGTGTGCAAGGGGCCAATGATTTGAAAACAGCCCAAGGTAATCTTTATCCACTACTGACCATACATTTTTTTGGATGTGGTGTGAGTTTCAATGCTATTTCAATTAATGAATTTCAAGGGCAGAAACATTTTAATGCCAAGTCTATTTTCATTGTATGACAGTATTGCTTTGTTTAGCAGATTTCTATTAGTGTTTGCATTGTGCTACAAAATGTAAAAATAAAATCCAAATAATCACTGTAGAAGTAAAGCAGTATGCATGCACACATTAGTGTTTATGGTAAATGGGGTGAAATAGACAGGTAATGGGGCACTGGAATGGCTGCAGGGGACTCTGGTGCCATATATTAGTTGTCTGTTCTTCAGATTGCATTTGAAAGTTGGTATCCCACAATTCCACTGGAGGGGCATGGCTACACAATTATGTATGCAAATTTGATGTTAATCAGCATACAGATTTGTACATATTTTTCATGGGCCTTGTCCAGATTTTTTATGTTTCCAGGTTGAGAGGTATGGCCTACATACACTGGGTCATGGCACTGTGTGGTCCGATGGCTGTCTGTGGTATGGGAAACATGTGTGCCTGGCCCTACAGACATGTGTGCTAACAGAGTACCATACACTGGAGCAGCATGTAACATCAGATAGAACAGGACCAACAACAACGGCATCTACTACAGTCTGTGCACAGCCCAAGGTATGTATGTGCACTACACATACTGTCGACAATCACCTTAGGTACACAGACCCCAGTATTGTACACACAACCACAGAATGGCCAAGCTATGTCCTCAGAAACAACCCATACTATGCATAACATGTCTATCAGTCTGATATCTGACTGGCTTATCAGGTATGATGTCAATAAATAATGCTGTACAGGACATATGCACCTCTTACTGCAGGACATATGTACAAAGGTTGACAGACTTGTGGCTGGACCTACAAACACTGCCCCAATATCGGCATGTTGCTGTGATAACCTCATACATTTACTGCCTCAGCAGGGTTTGTTGTAAAATATGTCCTATGAGGGATATGAAGTCAGTAACTCTCATGGCTGTCACTGTGTACTGACTGCAATCCTCACACTATGCTTCTGCAGTTCTCAGACAGGTGCTCTGTGAGTAACACAAGAAACAAAAGGCTCCACACACTGCCCAGTCTGCAGATGACCCTACAGATGGAGGTTCCCTCAGAAACATAGCACTGTCATAACAGGTATTAAAACATGTAGACCAGCCGTATTCACACATACCCTGTTAAATCGACATTACTCTAAATGCAGAATAGCAACACTTACATTCAGTAGTCATGTCAGGCACATCCCCCTCCTGTGTATTGGCTTGTTTCCACAGTGTATGTTGTTGGTGGTAAATCCCAAATCCATCTGTGATGCTGTTTGCCAAACACCAGATCTAGGTCCTGCTCACAGTGAATGAAAAGGCCCAACACCAACATGATGTTCCTAGATATTGAAGTGTGTTTCCATGCAATTGGCTATGGGAATGTTACCACAGCTATTCCACAATGCAATCAGCTATAGGAGGGCTGCATTTCATGCAGAGGCCATCAGCTGATCATGAGCATCACTTACAAAACACAAGCTGCTGCCTAAGCAAAGCAGGTGTAGTTCTCCACATCCACCACAGAGGGAGTGAGAGAGACAGACAAAGACAAAGTAAGTCAGGGAGGGGGTGGGAGATTAAACCTAAACATGTTTGTGTCACACACCTACCAGTACAGGGTTTCATCCCCCTGGCTGAGTATGTATTGCTATCACATGTCTATGCAGTTATTGCATGTGCCACATAGCTAACATGTTGAGGGGGCTGTCCAAATGTATATGTGATGGTGAGTGACATCTCCCACAGTTATATGGTAGTGAAACGGAAGGTGTACTACATGCCTGTCCACATGAACAGCTGTCAGCATCAACACAACCACACTCTCTCAGGGACTCACACATTGACACACTTGGCAGAGTCAGGAATATACTTCCTAACTAGTTAGTTTGACGCAATACAGTAATGTGCAGGTATCATATGCATCACAGGGGTTATCCAGAGGTTATATGGGCAAAGGGTATCTGAAGGTATCTGACATCAGACAGCATGCTTCAGTATGCCAATGGGGGTCGTTGTGAGTGTGAATGTGGTCGAAAGCATCCTACACCACACACACAGACACAGGGTGCCAGTACTGACATGCAAACGTGTATTGCTTCAGAGGTGTATAGTGGTTGACTGTGCCAGAAGGCTATGCAATGCTAGATGATGGGTATATCTTGGCATCAGGCCACATGGCAATGATCTACAGTGTGACTCAGGGGTGTAGTCTCTGGATTGGTCCACACAGGTGGGTATTGTATTCACCATCCAGTCACCTGGGTAACTACTGTGTGTGGTCATTGCTGTGCAATGCTTGCCATGTATGTGTTCTTTAGTCCATGACATGGGCACTGTTTGGGATGTGCACATGCCCCACATGCATGTACAGTGACATGTGGAACTGTACCTTGGGTGTCTGGCCCATGTTGTGTTACAGAATGTTATCAGATGTGCCAGTCCTGGCCTCATGTGGTGGGAACTGGTAATGGACAGCAGGTTGACCCTGCACCTACATCGATAACATGATACAGGTATTCCCTGGTGTCAGTGGCATCTGTCCATACAAAGCATGTGTTTAAGGCATGGTATGTCCTTTGTGGGTCACATTTGATGGCACCACATGTGTTGCAGGTGTCCAGTGGGGAACATAGTGAAGGCACACTGTCTGCATGTATGTGCCTATTGTGCTGATGGACAGGGTGCCATGCCCTCTGTAGTCCACTGCAGTCACACCATGGTTACTATCTGTGGGCAATATGCAGGGTACTACCAACATAGCAGTTGTCACCTAGGCAAGTGTGTTTGAGTATGTGATATGGGTTGAGAGTGTTCTCTGGGTAATACAAGGGTTGCTAACTTTGTTTGCTAGGCCTTGCTGTCACATGTAGGAGTATTGATTGGCACCCCAGCCTCTTGGCTATTTCACATCTGTTATCCTTGTAAGGTGGACAATGTGACATATAAGAAGACCACCATATAAGAAATTTGCAAAATCTGCTCCACAATGACTCTAGTTGTTACACACTCGCTGCCACACAGAATACAAATGACAAACACAGACACATACTTGCCAAGTCAGGGATTAGAACTCCTACCTAACTAGTTTATTACACTACAGCATTACACAGTTATAGGATGCGCCACAGCAATTACTGGAGTACTCCTTCTCCAAAGGTGTATTTCACAGTGAATGACATCAGCAGGCTTGCCAAAGTAAGGCATTTGAATTGTAGTGAGTGTGACTAGCCTAAAAAGCATTGCTCCCTACACAGCCAAAGAAACACACACATCCACACTTGTCATGTGTGGGAATAGAACCCCTACCAAAGTACTGTATCACACTATAGCATTATGCTATTATAGGATGCACCACATAAATTACTGGGCTACTTCTTTCCCAAAGCTGTATTTCACAATAAATGACATTAGCAGCCTTGCCAAAGTAGGCCATTTGAAATGTAATGAGTGTGATTAGCCTAAAAAACATTGCCCTCTACACAGACAGAGACACACACACACACGCAGTTACCATGTCTGGGATTAGAACGCCTACCTAACTAATTTATTCCACTACAGCATTACACAGTTATAGGATGCACCATGGAGATTATTGGGCTACTCTACTCCAAAAGGAGTATTTCAAAGTGAATGAAATCAGCAGGCTTGTCAAAGTAGGGCATTTGAATAGTAGTGAGTGTGACTAGCCTAAAAAGCATTGCTCTTTACACAGACGCAGACACACACACACACACACACACACACACACACACACACACACACACACACACAGTTACCATGTCTGGGATTAGAACTTCTACCTAACTAATTTATCACACTACAGCATTACACAGTTATAGGAAGCACCATGGAGATTATTGGGCTACTCTTCTCCCAAAGGTGTATTTTAAAGTGAATGAAATCAGCAGGCTTGTCAAAGTAGGGCATCTGAATAGTAGTGAGTGTGACTAGCCTAAAAAGCATTGCTCTTTACACAGACAGAGACACACACACACACACACACACACACACGCACACACACACACACACACACACACACACACACACACACACACACACACACACAGTTACCATGTCTGGGATTAGGACTTCTACCTTATTAATTTATCACACTACAGCATTACACAGTTATAGGAAGCACCATGGAGATTATTGGATTACTGCTCTCTCAAAGGTGTATTTCAAAGTGGATGAAATCAGCAGGCTTGTCAAAGTAGGGCATCTAAATCATTACACAGTTATAGGAAGCACCATGGAGATTATTGGATTATTGCTCTCTCAAAGGTGTATTTCAAAGTGGATGAAATCAGCAGGCTTGTCAAAGTAGGGCATCTAAATAGTAGTGAGTGTGACTAACCTAAAAAGCATTGCTCCTTACACAGACACACACACGCACGCACACACACACACACACACACACACACACACACACACACACACACACACACACACACACACACAGTTGCCATGTCTGGGATTAGAACTCCTACATAATTAGTTTATCACACTACATCATTACGCAGTTATAGGATGCACCACAGAGATTATTGCACTATTCTTTTCTCAAAGCTGTATTTCAAAGTGAATGACATCAGCAGACTTGCCATAGTAGGGCTATGGGGAGGGCAGTGTGTGTGCATGGGCCATAACCCATTCATCTAGAGGTGGACACACCACACTCAGGCACAAGCAGGTTTATATTCTGTAGATACGTGTATACAACTGTTAGATGACTACTGCCTTGTACAGTCATGTTACACAGCTAGCACTAGCATCACAGAGTTTTTAATGCTGAGGGATGTCAGTGGCCAATTTCTATGGTGAGTGACATTTACACATCATGTAGTTGCAGCCATTTGACTGTGTGCTGGGTGGGACAGGCCTCATGATGGAATGCTCTTTGTCACTGTCACTCTCTTCCACACATCTATGTATGTGAACTTTTGGCATATTATAGTGTGTTGTCCTTGGATATATGTGTGTATTCCTATCCAATGTGTGTGCAAAGCATGACTGGTGCATACTGAGGAGTGTATGCACTAACATCTGCAACTGTCATATATGTATGGTCCACTGTTGGTAGACATGGGCTTCATTTGTTTAAATGTGTGAGCATGCCCAGTATGCCCTTCTATATTGAATGTGTGGATCCATTCCAGATAGTTAGTACTCCAGTGCAGACCTTTGTGTTCTACACCTACAGCTAGCAAATTGTTTCTGAAGGATATCTGTAGATCAGTTGGCAATATGGGGTCAAACTGTGCAAGGGATAGTGTGTACTGTAGGTGATTGTGTCTGTGCTGCTTCTGCTACATGGTACTGATGTTAGCAGAGATATTCAGACATGTGTACTGTTATACACTGTGATGTTTTATGCCCTCAAGTACTGCCAGGTGGACATTTCTGCTCACAGTGATGTCCTGGGTAACACAGGGTGAATGCAGCTGTGCCCAGTATTGTGGTAAAATGCCTATATAGTCATGGAAAGTTGTGCCATTCTGGAGGGGGAGCTGCAGACACTTGCTGCTGGGTCCGTATATCCAGTTCAGCACCTTGGTACAGTGATTGCTGAGGATCCCATATGTGTACATCCATCGACATGACAGTATAGCCTTATCTTGCTGTGGCAATACCTCATAGCTGTACAGATTCACACAGGTTACCCAGAGGCAGGGGTCATACATCAGGACATTGCCCCTACTGTGGTGTTTGGGCAGGTTTGTAGCCACCCATTGTTGTGTTTGCAGCCAGGGATAGTATGTGCACATGGCTGAGTGTCGGACTTTGCACATTCCATGCTGCCCATGCTCCCACCCCCCCTCTATTATTCTATCCTTTTCCATACATTATGCATACATTCTCTGATACTTTCCCTATAGTTATCACCTCATCACAGCTGTGTTTTGGTGTTGGTCCACAGTTCATGTAGTGGGACATGGTGGACATGTTACTGTGGTTTGTCTACATGGCCTTGCATATGGCTTATGTGGAGTGTGTTATGTTGTTATTTGGCTGTCCATGACATAACATACATTGGCAGTACAGGTGACACACAGGCCTTTGGCAGAGGCCTGTAGGCCATTTGGTGGTAATGTAGGCCAGCTGTAGCAGGCTGTTGCATTCTGTCAGTCCTACAGTCCCAGACTGCCATACAGTATATTCCCCTGGGGTGACAGGGTAGGTATGCTAGGTGTTCATGCCAATACTTTCTATCAGTATTGACCAGGTAGTGTGGATGCTAGCAGGATGCTGCTTACAGCTAGGGAAATACTTGCATGGGACATCTGCACTTCATTCTGCCTTCTTTCACTATTGCCATACACAGGTGGGGGGTCATATTGTACCCATTCCCAACAGCAGGGATAATACCAGAGAGGTACCTGTGGGTGGTGTTTGGGTGAGCTGGGTGCATGTGTGCTATGGACACTACTTGCATCTGACTCACAGATATGCATGGGGCATTCCAGTTATGCTGTCTTGTACAGGGACATTAGCTGTTTCCCATCAGTCCTATCACCTTTGTGATCTGCAAGTACTTGGAAAGACAACATCGGTATTCCCTACTACAAGCCCAGATAATGTGAGGCATACCTATATGTACAATTCCAAGGGTGTGTCCATTTCACAGTTACGCATTAGATACTGTATGTCTGGGGAACTTTTCCCTGTGTACTGCTTGTATATCTAGCTCAACAGTCATGCCATGTCCATCTTTCAGATGGTGACACATATTACCGCCATACATTTACAATGGCTTACTGCTAGCATGTGTTATACTGGAGCCCATTGTCTTTGGCACTGCAGTTGTGAGGACTTGGCCCTGGCATCGGCAGTAGTGGGCAATGGCCACCAGGTCAAACCTCAACATGCATACATACTGACCACTCTCACACAATATGAAACACACACCTACCTAATACACGCATACCTGCATGTTGTACAAATGCTACAATCTATCCTGCTACCTTGACCACCTCAGGTCATCTGTGCTCCACTGGTAATATACCTACACATACATGTTACTACATGTCTACATCGGATTGGGGGGGCACACCTGACTGTTTCTATATAGGATTGGGGGTATACCTGACTGTTACTACATTTCTACATAGGAATGGGGGGGGGCACACCTGACTGTTTCTACATTCCTACATAGGATTGGGGGGCATACCTGACTGTTTCTACATTTCTACATAGGATTGGGGGGGCACACCTGACTGTTACTACATTTCTACATAGGATTGGGGGGCACACCTGACACTTGTACACATTTGCTATGACTGCACTGGTATGTCAGGTAGTCTATTTCATTTTGTATTCTAACCTATCATTCTGACTAGAGGCATATCAGTGTACCACAGGTCTTAGGTTTAATTGACCTACATACCAGTTTCTGACTTCTTATCCGTCAGATCTAACATCCCACTACCTGACATGATGTAGTCTGTCTGTGTAGGCCTGGGGGGAGGTTACCCATAGCCATCATTCAGAGGCCTTAGCACAGCCTTTGTTTGTGTTTGTCTACACCTGTCCTGTTGGCTGAGACTGTTGTTGGGTATGTGAACCTTCCTGACTAGCATGTGTGTTTCATATGGACACACATGTGGCCCAGCACATTTCCTGCAGTGCGTTTTGTCACTTTGTGTAGTACTGGCTACTATGGTAACACCAGTATTTGTTGCAGATCTCATGCTGCCACTATACATGTCTACTATCTGCTGGCATCTCATTCAGCTACCCGATTCCCTTGCATGCTCACATCCAAGCCATAGATACAAGTAACAACACATACTACTCCATTTGGTAATTGGTAAGGAGAGTGACTTAACTTGTGGGTGTGCCAGTATTGAGGATGGTGCTGAAGGGCTGCCTATGTTGGATGCACATAGTAAACTCCCTATACATGGTTAAGCACAGGTAGTGTCATGTTTGGCATCCCTTTTACTGTATGTGCGAGTCAGAGAGTGGTGGTCATTCCCTGGGTCCATGCTGTGTAAGTGTATGTGCTATCCATTGCCTCTTTGTCGAGGCCAGAGCATACTGGGCATGTCTCCATCTGCCTACTGGGGCAGGTTCAGGTTGTTCCTCCTCTGAGTCACTCTGTGCCTATGCAGGCCTTGGCAATAGTGGGGGACTGTGTGGCCTTGCCCTGTGCTGTTCCTGCTGCAGCTGTTTCCACAGGGTCATATTGTGTAGCATGTCACATACGATGACAGTTTGAGTACATGTAGCTGGTGAGTACTGCAAGGCTCCACCGGATGTGTCCAGGCACCAGAACCATGACTTGAGCATCCCAAACACACGCTCTATTATGATTCTGGTCTGTGCATGTGTCTCATTATGGAGTTCTTGTTCAGGTGTGTGTGCATTTCTCATGGGTGTCATCAGCCATGGCTCCAGTGCGTAACCAGCATCCCCCACTAGGTGAACATAAGGGATGTCCCCACTGGCAAATCTCTGGTACAGCTGTGTCAGTTGCCAGATGTGGGAATCATGATAGCTTCCAGGGCAGCCAGCACACAGATTCATTATAATGAGCTGGGCATTGCACACGACCTGGCAGTTGATGGAGGGGAAGCTCTTGTGGTTGATGTAGACCCGACCCCGCTCACCAGGTAGTGCTTTGATGAGTATGTGCTTGCAGCCTATAGCACCCACTACCTCAGGGTATTCAGCTATTTGGTGGAAGAGATGCATATTGCTGGCCAACACCTCACGGGTGTTGAGGAAATATACGTGCTCACCAGCATGTGCTGATATAGCATCCAGGAACTGGTGGAATACTCTGGATGCTGATGCCTGTGAGATCCCCATGATATCCCCAGTTGGCCTTTGCAGGTACATGTGGCTTTTATTCCTAGGCCTACACATACCTTGGTATTCACTGGGATGGAGTCCCCTCTGTTAGTTATGTGTGTCAGGCGTGGCCAGCACAGCTCAACAATTTGGAGGTCTCTGTCCACCCTATAGCGCTCCACTTTCTCCAGCTCATGTAGCCCCTAGTAGGTTACCTTGGGTCTATACACCCTTCTCCATCACCTCACTGTGGGTTGGTCAACAGCATTCTCATCCTCAACACCCTCAGCCTCTTCCAGATGTTGAAGTCTGATAGCTGCTGCAGCCCCTATCATTTTGTTGTTTTTGTTTCTTAAAAGTTCCATGGTTGTATACACCGGTGGTGTAGAGTATGTGGGAAAAACCAAAGAGAAAAGTGTTTGCATCATTTATAGTAGTGTTTTGCGCTGGGCTGGTCTGCTGCCTGTGTAATTGGCTGAGTCTGATACATTTCACTTGCCAGCTATGCTAGTTCTCCTTGATTACCTTCCTACTGCTGTTTTCCCTTCCCATTGCCTTCTTGTTTAAGCCTGGGGGAGCGCCGCGCAAACATAGTGCTCAAATGTGCACAGAGCTGCTATTTTCTGGTTTCCTTTTTTTTTCCTTTAAAACCTGGTGCGCGGCGCGCACACCCACTTAGGCAATGTAAAGAGTGCTAGGCAGCCTCAGACACACCCCCTTTCTTAGCTCTGCTAAGCTAAGGGCAAACCCAAGCCACAGGGCTCCAATCAGCTTACAATATGCCTGACACATCCCCCTATGATATCAGCTAACTCCTAGGCTTGCACCAAGCTATTCCTGCTCTTGCACTATTGGGTGCTGAGTAGCATGCCGGCAACTTATTTGCATAAGATTGCCTGCTGATGCATAGTTACAGGTCCCACACTGAGCCTCCCCCATATGCAACTATTATTCACTGGCGATGTTGTCTTCTGCCTGCCATTGAGTATAATGGCAAAATAGTAATTTTGGCTAGAATGCTTATTTTATGATTTTTTTTTTTTATTTTTTACCTGATCCCGTTTGCACGCCACTGCCCTACCCTATGCTAAAATAGCAGAGATCGGCTAAAAAAAAATAAAAGTTAATTTTTTTATTTTTGCAACTGTTTTCCATGCCAATGGCCATATATTTAACTGGTATGTTTTCCATTATGAAATGTGTCACTGCTCCTGCCGTAGCCTGATTACCTTCTTCTTTGGAGACTTCACTTGATTGGCTGCAGTGCGTTCATGGGATATACGTGATATACAACCTACTCACCCACCACAGATGCTGTTAACATCAGCCTGCTGTGTTGAAACACAGGATGAGGTTGTTTCTGCAGCTGACCCTGTAAAGGAGTATGTCATGATGTGGTCAATGTGAATATATATATATATATATATATATATATATATATATATATAATTACTTATTTAGTTAATTAGTTAGTTAGTTAGTTAGTCAGGTATTGCCTTTTTTACTGGGATGGTCTGACTGGGCACTCAGTCCCTGGGGAGAAACGCTGCAGTAAAGTTACAAAAACTACAAAAAATTAAAGAGAAAAAATTATTTCAGTTTCTTAACAGTAAAAATGGGGTTTCAGAATCATGCAAATGGTAATACAATCAAGACAGAGGTTAATACAATTTGATTTCTGTAAGAGTGTTAAACAATAATAAACAGGTTGTGTTTACATATATGGCAATATACAAGTTTCATTTACATATGAGTGATGAAAAGCAGTATATAGTTAAAGTGTATATTTTATTTACATTATTTACAGGATAAGACGGGAGAGATGCAGAGTTAAGGGTTGAAGATAGCCTAGAGATCTGAGAGAGAGAGAGACAGAGAGACAGAGAGTTAGTCAGGGTTTGAAAAAGAACAGAGCCAGGAGGCGTTTGGGTGCTGTATTAAGTTGTGCTTAAAGCTAGATGCACAGCTGTCCTGTTTTAGTTGGATAGACAGGGATTTTCACTGTCTGGTGGCTTATTACAAGTGTAGTGAGTCTCCAGCTGCATTATGGGATTTGGAAGTTATTAGTAGGCTCTGATTACCTGAGCAAAAGCAATGTGGTGGGGAGTAGTGCTTCAGAATGTTTTGTAGAGAAGGGCATGTGTGTGGTTTGTGTATTATTTTTTGGGCAATTTTTATTTGGGTGAATATAAGGTGATTAGGTAGTTCTAGCCAGTTGAACTTCTTCACTGTTAAGCAGTGATGCACACAGTAGGATGCACTAGCTGTAAATTTTGGTTATTTTGTTAAAGCTGCCTCTATTTTATTTAGTATGGTGGCTTGAAAGTTGGTTAATATGGGTAATGCATAGAGCAGGGAGGGGAGAAGATAAGATGATGCTAAAGATGTCCATGAGGAGTCTGTGAGGTAGAGTTTGTTTTGGGAGAGGAAGCCCAATTTTTGTTGAGTTTTCTTAATGTCCTTGGTGATATGCAGGTCACATTTGATGTTATTGTCTATTATGACTCCTAGTAGTATGGTATCTGTTACAGTTTCTAGAGTGCTGTTGTTTGCTGAGGTAATATTAAAGGGTGTTCTGATTGTTGAAAGAGATCTAGGCATGAAAAGCAGTAAATTTATTCTTTTGGTATTTAAGATTAGTTGATGATCCCTTAGCAATAACTCTATGGAAATCAAGGAGTCTTGAGCCAGTTGCTGAAGTAGACGAAGGGTTGAGGCTCAGCAGATGATGATGGCATTGTCGGCAGACGTCACACTGAAATCCACTAATACATGCTTTTTTTGCAATAATTTTAAGTTTACTGTACCTGTTATAAAACTTTTTAATTATTTTTTTCTCTCAGTCTTTACTTAAACATGGAGCCTAGCAGCTGTTAAAATTATGAACTGCAGAATGATTGGTAAACTTTGGTCATATATATGAAGCTTGGAAATTCAAAAACGAGGATATGAGTAGTAGGACCAGGAAACGCTAAAATTAAATATAAGCCGCAAGACAACTGCTAACAACTTCCTTGTTAGCAGTTGTCTTGCGGCTTATATTTAATTTTAGCATTTCCTGGTCCTACTACTCATATCCTCGTTTTTGAATTTCCAAGTTTGTGTTTTTGATATATATGAAGCTCTTCGGCATATTAAGCATTGCCATGCTTATCTCTGTGATTCACATCAAAACATCTCAGTGTAAGTGCTTTCACTGGTATACTGCTGTCAACAAGCCACAATGTTCATACACACTCCTAAGTGCTGTGCAAGCCTCAGCTGAATGGCACAATGCTGGTTCATGTGAAAGTAATCTGTAAATGCTCGTGCTTGTTTGTGCCCACCTTGTACCTGTTCATGGTGTAAGGGACCAAACTCAGTGATGTCACACTCTGGTGGGTGTGGTTCCACTCCTTAGTGGTCTCAGTTTCACTTCTTTTTGAATCTGATATTAGCAAGATGCAATCTATGAAAAAAGGTCTGGGTCGTGCGCTGAGATGGTCTAAAAAAAAAGAGACCAAAATTGTCTTTCACTTGCTACAGACCTTGTGTCTGCAAAAGTTGGAGGGACCACAGGGAGAAGTGCAAAAAAATTATGAAATACTTCACTCCTCAGCAGACAATCAAAGCATCAAAAGTGAGCCAGCATCCCCTTAAAGGCAAACTTGCTTTATCTTCTTAAAGCCTTTAATTTTAACAGACTGGAAATGGAAATACATTCATTAATACCTGGCCAAACATCAGCTTGAAACACCAGCTGTCAAAAAACTTCCCTTCTTTCTAGAAATAAATGCCACAGGTCTCCTCTAGCCCCTTGGTGGATCTACTTGACAACTGCAAAGTAAAAGTAATGGTTGTGAAATTAAGTTACATGTTTAGCCAGGGCATTCGTAATTTTGCCTTTTCATATATCATAAAGATGTCCATACATCCTTTCTTTTAAGTCACATTCAGTCTTTCCAATATAAAATGATGGACATACCTGACAGAGAGCAGCACAGACCACACCTTTGCATTTACAATCAAATTTTCCTCTAACCCAAACATGTTGTTTTTTTTCATCCAAAAAGAATCACCCACTTGGATCGACTTACAAAATGAACATCACCCGCATTTGGTCATTCTACAAGTGTTACTGGTGAAATTAATATTAAGCATTGCACCTTCTAACATCTTCTTTATGTTCTTCCCTCTTCTAAAAACCACCAAAAGGCACTCTTAAAGTAGTTGCAAAAGTTCCCTGCGTTCTTTAAATAAATCCCAATTCTTATTCAGTATCCATCTTATAGTCTGATGGTCTTGGTTAAAATCAGTAATAAAGGCACTCCCCAGATCACCAGTTCCATTGTTATCCTCAGGTCTACATTAGAACATCGAAGTTTCAAAACTTCGAATGTTCTAATATCGACCCCTATTCAGCGAAAGGTGAAAATATCAAAGCAACAGAAAACTGAATTTTTTCCTAGGGAAAGAATTTGGCTTTCCGTTTCTGTTTCTTCTGTATTTTCAGAGCTGTGGTGGAAAGTTGCAGGTCGGGTTCAGGTAGTTAGTGATTGTTATCCTCGGGTCTATATTAGAACATCAAAGTTTCAAAACTTGGAATGTTCTAATATCGACCCCTGTTCAGAGAAAGGTGAAAATATCAAAGCAACAGAAAACTGATTTTTTTCCTAGGGAAAGAATTTGGCTTTCTGTTTCTGTTTCTTCTGTATTTTCAGAGCTGTGGTGGAAAGTTACAGGTCGGGTTCAGGTAAGTGTGCGCTTGAGTGTGGGTTAGGTTAGTTAGGGTTAGGGTGCGGGTTAGGTATGTGTACAATTGTGTGGATGTGAGGGTTAGGGCGGGTTAGGTGAGTTAGGGTTAGGGTGCGGGTTAGGTATGTGTGCGATTGTGTGGACATGAGGGTTAGGGCAGGTCAGGTGAGTTAGGGTTAGGGTGCAGGCCAGGTAAGTGTGCTATTGTGTGGACGTGAGGGTTAGGGTGGGGTAGGTGAGTTAGGGTTAGGGCATGGGTGAGGTGAGTTAGCAATAGTGACGGACCTTAGGGTTAGGGTTTGGGTTAAGGTAAGTGGATAGTTAGTGGTGTGTGTATAGTTTAGTGTATGGTTAGGTGTAAGATTTTAGGTGTATGTGTGTGGATTGCTGTTTGTTTGGTGTGCTTGTGTTGTGTGTATGTGTTTTGGAACAGCAAATTAATTTGCTGTTCTGTATGTTCGATGTTTTCAGCTTTCGCTGAATAGGGGTCGATATTAGAACATTCAAAGTTTTGAAACTTCAATGTTCTAATATAGACCCTTATCTGCATGCCAGTTTCAAGTGTAACAACACAGTAATCATTACCCGTATACCCAGGTCCTTAAATGAGTCTACAATCACTGCATGCTGTATAAAATATTCACCTTTCAATTTATGCCTCCCAAATCTCATACACTTAGTTTTTGATGTATTTATCAGCATATCATTCTACGGTGCCCAAATGGTCAATTTAGTGAAGTTATTTTGAAGATATGCCTTATCTGTAACACATGTAATCAAATTACCCAGTTTCAGGTCACCCGCATATAGACAATACTTGAGACAGTGCAGCTATGCCCCCAGATCCATGTTGTTTCTGATCATGCTATGTTATGCTTTGCTTCTTTATCATGGCCACTCTGTGTGACTCTGTGCATACCTTAGCTCAACAAATCTGAAGAATGTTGGAAGACTTGGGGGGGTGGCCCAAAATCAGGACTAATTTTAAATATGCTCTTACAAACTTTGTAAATTGAATAGGCTTGCATTAGTATGCATTTTCTAAAGGATATGATGCCTGAAATTCAAACATCTGTCATTTTTCTGTGACTTCAATCCTCAAAGATTTGCTGGAAAACTACAAATCTTATATTTAAAAAAAAGGTGAAAATCTGGACATTCTGTAAAAATCTGAACAGTTGACAGGTACAGCTCTATGCTACAAGAAATACCATGTGCTCCATTAGCTAGTATGGCACCTTTTTTTTTTCTTATAAGGGTGTACCCAACAGCCATGGGGATGACTATAGATTCACTTACAAGCCACTTGTCCTGGCTGAGAAACACAGTGTAACTATTACATAACAATTATTAATATACAATACCCCTACCACTGTAAGTGGGTGCACATTGAGAAACACAGTGTAGCTCTTACATAGTAATTGTTTATATGCAATACCCCTACCACTGTAAGTGGGTGCACATTGAGAAATGCAGTATAACAATTACATATCAGCTATTAATATACAATACCCAATACATTCAGTCAAAATTCAACCAAATACATAAAGTTACTGCATAAAAACATTTATATGAATGACCTGATCACTGGTTTTACCACTCAGCTGAAATTATTGCATTGTTTTTACAGTCTAAAAGTCTCTCCTAATGTCACTATAATTTTTTAAATGGATGTTAATGTTTTCTGCAAAGTAAGAAATCACTGAATTATTACACAACTCTTGGGCGACAAATAACATAAGATAAAAAGAGCCTAGGGGTATAAATTATCTGATGGTGTAGAAGTGAGTGCTACTCATTACAAACAGCAAAGAAAATGTAGAATAATGAGATCTACATGCAGAAGATATGGAAGAAAAAAAACTGAAACGTTTGATCCCTCCACATATAAACACCTGGAAAGCACCACCTCAGAAGGTATGTACTTGTGCAGACATCAGCTTAATATCATAAACAAGTTTAGTTATCTCAGAAACTATGCACTGTATTTTTGCATGTATCAGTCTGAACCTAAAAGAAGACAGACTAAAAAAATTAATTTGTATAGTGTTGAGAAAAGAAGCTGAGAGTAGTAGGAAATATTTTATTACCTTATAGAAATCTAAATAATGGAAATAGGCATCATACAAAAAGTTATTTGTACAAATAACAGGACAGTCAGATGATACAAGATATTCATGATATAGTGTGGGATTAGAATAAAGATTTAATTCACTGAGGGTGTAATTTAATGTATAATTCATGGATGGTGGACTACTCACAAATCTCTGTGTTTGTCTGAAGAAAGAGTAGGGAGAAATGTGTCAGTATTCAATAACATATGGAATCTAAATAAGGGTCTTAACAACTGCAACACTAAACATCATAAACGATGGATAGACATCCATGTACCTGTGAAACAAAAGGTTATATGTTTCAGTGAACCATTTAGACAAACAGATTCTCAGCAATAATTCTTAACATGGCGTAAGACTGTGCAACCTTGCTTTTATTGATACTGGTAAGTCACTCTGTGAAAACCCCAATACATTCAGTTCTTGTGGGGGTTGTTTACTTATATAGATATAAATAAAGCAATAAGTTCATTATAGGCTATATCTCAAAGAAGCACTACATCAGTTGCACAGTAGCTAACCCTGCCTTTGCACTACCCACCTCAGGCACACCTTACGAGATTGATAGTCCAACAACTCTCCATCATCAAGAGAACAGTCCAATATAAATAAATGAAACGCTAGCATGTGAAAATACAGAGCTTTACTATGAACTAAGTGGGAGGAGTTACAGAGCTACTAGGCCCCCTTACAGACACATGAATACATACATACGCATGTCTTACTCCAGATTGCTCTGCATCATGTAAACCAAGTAACTAAAAAACTTTCAGACCCTAAGTGCTCTCTTCATAGACCATTATGGCAATGCTACCAAAACAGGCTAATGGTGACTGTTGTATAGTAGTTATTTTAGATTAAGTTGCTATGAACCTGAATTTGTCCAGCTGCAGAGCATATGTGAGAGCCTCATCAGGAAGCCACAGATAAACACTTACATCCTGGTTGTTAACCTCAAACAAGACAGGACTAACCAGAAAGTGTACAAAGTACAGACACACGCACATGCAAAAACAAGATAATATTCAGCTAATTCCAACATATCAGAAAGCAGACTGATCCCCATAAAATACTACAGTTTAAATTAATGGACCTGAAATAAAAATAAGAAAAACATAGTAGAAAATTCTGTCAGAGTAAATAGCCACCCACCTGCATCAAAGTTAAAATAAGAATTGTGTGAAATAAATAAATAAAACCAATACTACAAAGCATTACATTAAAGTCAATACTGCAAACCATTAGTGTTTAGTCAAAAAAAACACTGCAGAAGCACGGTGAATGTAAAACTTGTGCATATTTCTTCCTCAATATGTATTGCTTTACAATATGTGAAAACAATATAAAATGCACTTCCCTGTAATGCACAGCAGCTATCAGGTATATGTATGGTTCACACAGTTTTCTGGTAGTGGTCTTCTTCTACAAGCATGACAATTACCAAATAGTTTCCCCAAAAATGTAACTGTATAGTCGATTCCCATGTAACAAAACATGGCCATTATCTATAGCACACAGCTCAGCAAGAGTATTTTCCCCTTTAACATGAGAAGCAATATAAAAATACTATGGCTCAGCAAAAGTATTTCTCCTTTAACACAAGAAGCAGTATAAAAATACTACATCTCAGCAAGAGTATTTTCCCTTTAACATGAGAAGAAGTATAAAAATACTACGGCTCAGCAAGTGCATTTCCCCTTTAACACGAGAAGCAGTATAAAAATACTATGGCTCAGCAAGAGTATTTCCCCTTTCACACAAGAAGCAGTATAAAAATACTACAGCTCAGCAAGAGTATTTCCCCTTTAACATGAGAAGCAGTATAAAAATACTATGGCTCAGCAAGAGTATTTTCCCCTTTAACATGAGAAGCAATATAAAAATACTACAGCTCAGCAGGAGTATTTCCCCTTTAACACGAGAAGCAGTATAAAAATACTACAGCTCAGCAAAAGTATTTCCCCTTTAACACGAGAAGCAGTATAAAAATACTACAGCTCAGCAAGAGTATTTCCCCTTTAACACAAGAAGCAGTATAAAAATATTACGGCTCAGCAAGAGTATTTCCCCTTTAACACGAGAAGCAGTATAAAAATACTACAGTAAACTCTCCTCCAGGTTTTTACTCTCACTGTGTGTCCTCAACTGAGCCAAAACTCCCGAAGGAAGTTGAAAGCATGTCATACCTCCTACAGAGTCAAACCCCATCAATAATGGTTTCTGTGCCATTTTTTCATAAACTCAAATTAGAATCCCTTAATTGTGAAGCATTGACAGATTGGGAATCTGTCAGACCTGAAGAATGAACCTCTGTCTTCACCACCTCATTAATGTGAATGGGGACATTGTCATCTCTTTTCAGTGTCTCATTGAGATGAACAGAGAAGTTTTTACCTGCCTTCACACCTACTGTGGTATTGTCTTTGCCACAGAAGTTTTGTTTCAACAGAAGGTTCAAGTGATCAATGAACTCCCAACACAGCTAAGAAGGAAGAGACCATGCTTTCACTTAAAAACTCACATAATATGATTTTCCTTAACCATATAGTATAATATTTCACGAAAAGTCCACATTTATCCTAAAAATAATTATAAAATGTGAGTCAAATGTAGGTAGTGTTAAAATTTACAAAAAGGGTGAATTTGGTATGAAGACCAAGATGAAAACTGCCAACAAATGTTTGAATTAGCACTGTATCTGAGTAATAGTTGTACACACTGACTGCCAGCATCAGCAATAATTTGCAAATGAACATATTTCACTAGGATCCATGCAGATGACTGTGCAGCCACTGTGCTTCTAAAGCAAATGGCAAGCAATACAAACAAGAGTAAAACCATTCTTCTATAGTAACTGAGACATTCTGAAACAGATTTTATGACTAATGTAGTTGTCACCTAATAGTTTAGTAAAAGCATGCATGCAAATTAGTTTGTCAATATTTGTCTACATTCCATGGTCAGTTAAATTAGGAGGGTTTGTGCCATAAAATGAAGTTTATGTCAGCATGAATTAAGCTGTGTCATCAAACTACTAAAACATGAATACTCAAAGAGTGAGCACTTTTCATATCCACATTGTAACCTATTACAGAACAGTATGTCACTGAATGGTAGATCCAGGTTTGGTCTCCTGCCAGGGCAGAGCAAGCGGCATGTGGATAACATCATGCTCTCCAACTCACAAGTCGAATGCCTCAGTCCAAGAAACCCAAGAGGTAACCAGTACATTCAGGAAGGTAAAAGACTAGGGAGATGGAGGGATAAAGCAAATACTACAGCTGTGAAGGCAATGGCATCTACCATTATGGTAAGATTTTACACAACTGCACTATGCCCTTACATTCACGGCAGTAGTATTCTTAACGTATGGAATAGTGCCTAATGTTGAAGAGGAAACTTGGGAGGGGGACAGAGCATAAGAGCCCCCTAAAAGGC
The DNA here is from genome assembly GCF_019279795.1 of Protopterus annectens. NCBI lineage: Eukaryota > Metazoa > Chordata > Ceratodontiformes > Protopteridae > Protopterus > Protopterus annectens. The sequence continues at coordinate 412,446,559 of NC_056746.1, forward strand.
CATGAAGAATGGCACTAGCAAAACCAGCCCTAGCTCCAGAGATACCACCCCACTTGTAGTGCTTGGTAAAGGTATGTACAGACGTCCAGGTAGCAAGAACAGAATTAGTACTGAAGTCCTTGAGAAAAGCACCAGAAGAAGCCACAGCTCTAGCAAAATGTGCCTCAGCTGAAGAAGCAAGGCTCTTGCCATGAAAAGTATAACAAAAGGAAATAGCCTTAGAGATCTAAGAAGAAATAGTTTGCTTGGATATAACAAGTCCCAAAGATTTAGGATGAAAAGAAACAAATAACTGATTAGATTCTCTAATAGCCATAGTCTTATCCAAATAAACTCTGACTTACCTATGCACATCCAGAGTTACAGCACTTCTCACTGTCAGACTGTGGACAAGGGAAAAAAGTAGGCAGATTAATAGCCCGATTAAGGGATAGCTCATTAACCACCTTAGGCATAAAAGAATAGTTAGTGTGCAAGGACACCCTGTCCTCATGAAAAATCAAAATAGGACGACAAGCCATAAGGGTCTGCAACTCAGACACCCATCTGGCAGAAAGAGCTAACAAAAGAACAGTCTTCTTCAGGAGTAATGTTGCAAGGAAACTGAAGCAGCAGCATAGAAGGAGCCTGAGTCAACTTCTCTAAAACAGCTGATAAGTGGGTCTTATTAGAAAAATAGGCCAAACCAGCATTGAGCAACTCACACAAATAAGAGAGAACCAAAGGAACCTCCACATTAAGTGGGTCCAGGTTATGAGGAGACACCAAATATAAAACCCCTTCCATTTGTATAAGTAGGATTTCCTAGTAATAGGTTTCTTTGCCTCCTGCAGGACTTGCAACATGTCCACAGAAAAAAGATCTCTGTGAAGAACTAAATCCTATCGCCCACAGTGTCAGGTGAAGCATGGAAAGGTGGGGATGGATGAAATATCCCTTGTCTCATGTGATTAGATCCACCCTCCACCCTGTGAGGTAACTTGTGATGATTGCCCCTGGCTAGATGCAGAAGCAGAGGGAACCAGTGTTGTTACCACCAAAAGGGAGTCACCAACAAGATCTTGGGAGCATACTGTTCAATCTTGAACAGGACTTTTGGAATGAGAGGAAGTGGCGGCAATACATAAAGAAACATCCTTTTCCAAGAAAATGAGAGGGCATCCACCTTCCACACCAGAGGACCTGGGACTCTGGCACAAAACAGAGGAAGTTGTCTGTCCAGAGGGGAGGCAAAAAATTCACTTGAAGAGTACCCCACTGGTGGATAATGTCCAGAAACATATCCCTGTGAAGCACCCATACATGAGACTAAGTTAAGGACATGCTCCCACAATGCTCTGACTATCAATATCATCATCATCATAGTCAGGCCCCCCCTTTTCCCATTTTTTTCTACATGGAGTCAGGGTATCGTATTAACTGTTGCCAACTCTTTCAATTCACTGCCACACTCCTGCCTTCTTCAACACTCATGTCTGACTGTCGCAGATCTTCTTTCACACAATCCATCTGCTTCTTTGCTGGACACCCCTGCTTCTTTTTACCTTCTTCCTGCCTGTTCTAATCTTCTTGACCAGATTGTCTTCTGCTTTTCTGCACATATGTACAAGCCACCACCATAATCTGTTCTCTTTGATCTTTTCTCCAATTGGAGCTACTTTGGCTTCTGCTCTTATGTCCTCATTTCTTCATCTCTCACACAGTCTGCATCCTACCACCCTTCTCAGGCACTTCATTTCCATCACACAGACCAGATGGGATATAAGATGCTCTGACCAGAAGGGATATAAACTGCATGAAGAGTCACTTGATGCTTGACAGCAAAATCCCATACCAGAAACGCCAACTGGGAAAGAAGATAAGAGTTCATTCTTCCCTGTTTGTTGATATACCACATCACTGTGGTATTGTTTGTGAATACCCTGAGTGTCCCTGGACAGAAAAGAGGATGAAAGTCCTGAGGAGCCTGCAGAAGAGCTGTCATCTCTTTGACATTGATGTGCTCCTTCTGCTGATGAGGCAACCACACCCCTGGTACCTTTAGGGAGCCAAACGTCAACCCCCTATCCCAGGTCTAAAGCATCTGTGAACAATTACTGAGAGGAAAGAGGGTGGTGAAAAGGGATCCCTGGATTCAGAGGCAACTGTTGAATCCACCAGTGAAGTTCTTGTCTGAGACAAGGAAGAAGAGGAGCTACAAATTCCAGAGGATGTACATGTTGAAGCCACATTGACTCAAAACCACTGAAACTTCATTTGAAGTTTGGCCAGAGGGAGCATTGGAATGGTGGATGCCATGAAATCTAGAGCTTTCAAAAATTCCCTGATGATAATGGAAGCTAGAGGAAGAAGTGTGTGAAAGAAAAAAATGAGAGCTAAGGCCTTTGGAGGAGGCAGGGATGCAAGCATCGGTACCATCTGAACCCTGCAACACAGAAAAACATGATGATGAGAAGGAGTCATAGAAGACATTTTGACATATATAGTGAACCCCAGGCTCTGAAGAAGGGAAATGACAAAAATGAAGATTTTGTAAAAAGGGTCTGTGGAGAGGACACCTGAATCAACAGGTCATCTAAGTAAGGAAATATTTGGATCTCTTGAAGTCTGTAAAAAGCAATCACAGGAGTAAGGCATTTGGTGAACACCCTTGGGGCAGTAGAATGGCCAAAGTTCAAAGCAAAAAAACTGAAAATGCCAGAAAGCAATAGAGAAACACAAAATTTTCCTGAAAATAGGATGGATTGGAATATGGAGATAAGCATCCTTGAGGTCCATAGACACCATAAAGGCCTGAGGGAGCAAGAGAGGAAACAGCATATGAAGTTGCAACATCTGAAAGGAAGACACTTTTAGAAAATTTGAGAAAGTTCTAGACTAGCTCTCCAAGTCCCCTCTTTTCTGGGCACTAGAAACAGTCTGAAGTAGAATCCTTCCCCTTTGGGATACAAGCGCCTCTTAAATAGTACCCTAAGTCAAGAGATTTTGAAGACCCTCTGGGAAAAAGGGAAGTTGTTCCCAAGGAAGCTGAGGAATGCCCATAAAAGGAGAATGAGATTTTCACACCATGAGGTACCCCTGATGAATGATCAACAGAACCCAAGAATCCTGTGTGATCAGAAGCAAAACAATAAGAGAAAGAGAAAGTCAAAGAGAAAGAGGAATGTGGTTGGAAAGAGACGGATAGTCATACAGCACCTGGTTTGTCCAGAAAGGAAGACTTCAGAATCCCTGAAAACTGAGTAGCTTTAGCAGGAGGAGGCCATTGCCACTTTTCTTGCTTTTAAACGGGCAGGATTGCCTATGAACAAAGGCAGGCTTAGGGTAGTTTCTCTGAAATTTAGGCACAAGAGAAACAAACATGTTTAAGCTTCTGTAAAGCCTTACCCTTATCCTAAAGGGACTTAAACAGACCAGCAGCTGCTTCCCCAAATAAAAGTTTGGAAATCCATAAGTGCATCCATCGACTTAGCTTTAATATTATCAGGTAGAGGTTGAAGCCTAAGCCAAGAATACCTCCTCAACTCTGAGCCAAAAACAGCAGCTCTAGAAGAGATATCTGCCACATCATAACTACATTTAACAGAAAGTCAAAAAACTTGAGAGGAAGTCCCTAGTAAGGGAAGAGCAGACGTTTTACCCTCAGGGTCTGGAAAATCAGAAATAGGTTGACAGGCCTGAGAAAGAAGAGCCAACACATACCCGGACATATAGGTCTGATAATTAATAGCCCTAAAAGCTAGGGTAGCAGAAGTGTAATACCCAGCCTTTCTATAGTTCTGCTGTCCTTGTCAGAAGGCAATAACTTGGGTGAAGGAAGCAACTGAGATGGCTTATCAGAGGCTATAGACACTACAGAGGGGTCAGCAGCAGGACATTTATATAAAAAACAACAATCTTCAGCTAACCTATAAAACCTATCAGGCATCTTGGGAGCAGGGGGCAGAGAATCAGGTTCATGAGAGGCACTGAAAAAAGCATCCAGCAAGACAGCCAAACCAGAAGGAATAGCCACAGGTTTAGGAGATTCCAACTGCAGTAACTCATAGAACCTCTTATGGACATCAGAGACCTGAGCACAATCACACTTAAAAAAATCCATCATTCTAGAGAGTGTGTCCCCAAAAGAAATTTCCTAAAAAGGAACATCAGGACTAATAGATTCATCTTCCTCTAACCCATAGTCCAAAGGAGAAGGAATTTGATTAGAATAAGTCAGAGATTCATTATCAGAGTATGACTAATCCTCAGAAGAATCCTATTCTCTAGGCCTTTTAAGGGGAGTAGTGGGACCAATGAGAAGCAGGAACCAAAATCCCCTGACAAGGCTTTAAGGACATTAAAGTAGAAAGTAGCCTCTGAGTGAAGGCCTGCCACTTGCTTTGTGGATCACTAGGAGCAGAGACATGTTTTAAGTTTTTGCTTCTTTTTTTTAAGGGAACATCCCCTCCAAAAAATTGGAAAGGCTCAGACTGAGAACAGCAGTCGAAAACAGTAGTAGGAATTTCTTCCCCAATTAAATTCTCAGGAACTCCCCTAGGCTCCTTGAAAAAAATCAACCATGGTTCCGCCTGAACATCCAAGATGGATGTCTGCAAACCTTCTTTGGATGTGCTGATAGTTGGATCCTCACTGGCCTCTAACATGGTCATGGTAGAGAAATCTGACAACACAGCAGGGTGAGCCTCCGTGTTTGTAATGACCTTGGGAGAAACACCTGGCAGAGGGTGGACAGTAGAAGATTCCAGTTGCACCTTTTTCACATTTTCTTCCCTAATAGCTGGCCCTCTGGACAAGAGATTCCTTCTATTGTATCTTGAGCAAACACATAAAAAAAACACACAGAAGTCTTTCTGTCCCACACATGGCCTACAATGGAAGTGGGAAAAGGACCCATCTTAGAAATACGAACTGCAGTAAGGAAAATGAAGTCAGAGAAAGAAGCATGCTCTGATAAGGTCATGATACGTAGATACGATCAAGATGTTCTGTGAGGTACAGAAGAAATACCTCCAGTGGGTAGACATAGTAATAAAAGGAGAAAGATGCAGCCTAGCTGACTGGAGAATAACCATTCTCTGCCAGTGTACAAGAACTTGTGAGGAAATTATTACTCTATTTTTGTTTTACTTGGATCGCATGTCTGTGTACTTAATAAAGGATTTTCGACTGGAAACAGACTGCCTGCCTTGCTTGGATTACTTTCGAATACTTAGTAATGCTGTAGAATTATACATTTTCTATTATTACTTTTTGACTTGACGAGTTTACATTCATTACTTTTACTACTATTGTCTGATCTGATTAATATACAGTGATTAACTAGAAATATATGGACTGAAAATCTTCCACACAGAGAAGTTTCTTACACTGTTTTGTTTTTAGACCCACTACACTTTAATGGGTTGTTTTGAGACTTAGGGGATACCATGGAGATTACTTGCTTTTTGTACAAGAACAAAGGGGACATTCATAGGTGTGGGCAGAATAGAAGTGCCAGTCTCCTGTCACACTGCATTAAAAGCACTGGAGAGGGTGATTGATAAATAAATATGCACAGTATTACAAATTATAGATGGGAGATGAGCAGTTCAGATTCAGATCAGGATGCAGCACAACTGATCCAATGTTTGCAGTGAGACAGATAGTTGAGAATAAGTTAAAGATAAAGACAGAGTCCATCTGGACATTCCTAGACTTGGGGAAAGCATATGACATGGTCCCAATAAAAGTGGTTTGGGCAGTCCTGCAATAAACTAAAGTCCCAGAAACATAGTAGAATTATTGCAGGTTATAAGCAAAGACCGACTAACACAAGTACAAACAGTGCTTAGACTCATAGTGGGGTTACCAGTGGGATTGGGTGTGTAAAATGGTTCATCTCTGAGCACTCTGCTGTTCATACTGGTGACAGACAACATTATTAAAGAGGTTGGGGTGAGTAACCAGCAAAATTACTTTATGCAGATGATGCGGTATTACAATCCGAATCTGAAAAAGGGCTTCAATAAATGATAGGAGAATGGAATGCAGAAATGAAGGCACATGGAATAAAAATTAGTAGAGATAGGACAGTTATCATGGTAGCAAGTGGGAGAAATCAGAAGTTGAAAACTAAGACACAAGAGAAATAGTGCAGCAGGTTAACAGCTGCAAATATCTGGGAGGGGTGGGTCAGGAGAAGGAAAGTTTGAGTGAGGAAGTCAACACTAGTATCTGATAGGCTGCAGCCAACTGGCAAAAACTGTTGACATAGTGTGTTATAGAGGGGTGCCAAAGAAGTAGAAAACTAAAGTATACAAAACAGTGGTGTGAATAGTATTACTGTCAGTACAGAAAATTGGACTGTGAAGGCACATAATTTAAGGAAGCTAGAGGTAATGGAGATGAAGTGCCTGAGACAGGTGGTAGGTTGCACACTGTGGAACAGAAGAAGAAATGAGGACATCAGAGCAGAAGAAAAAGCAGCTCCAAATGCAATGAAGGTCAAAGAGAACAGATTATGCCCCATCCTCATAAAACAAAGCCCAACCCTATCCAAAGTGAAGCATAACTTGGACCTAATGATTTACTGCAGGACTGCCACCTGTACTAATAATTGATAAAGACCCTAAATTTTATGCCTTGCATGGGTCCCTTGAAATTATCTGTTTTATAATCCC